>NC_039492.1:6416128-6716128 GCF_003590095.1 Trichoplusia ni
ATTTCCTCTGAAATGGATCACATTATAGAAAAAAATATAGAATAAGTAATTTTAAAAATTGAAATATAGAACTCACTCTTTTTTTTTAAAACTAGCACCTAAACCTCGATGTCCAACTTCTAGACCAGTCCAAGATGGATTCCAATATTTTGCATGTGTTACTTGTAAATTACACAATGGTTGTGGCATAGGCTTCACAATCAAATAATCAATGTATGCTACCCTAAAGGGCGATGTTTCACATTGCATGTAACAGGCAGCTGTAAGGAGCCCTCTGATGGTTTGAACATGTTCGGCAGTATATATGTGTAGCCCACATGGCATGGAGGATCCTCAGACCCAGCACGACTGCTGTATGCATAAAAATCAACTAGATATGCAAGAGCTTTCACATCTGGAGCTGTGATATTAATAATCAGCACATCACTGGGTTTAAATTGTCTTCCAAACTGTTCTTGTGTCTTCAGGACACAAACAGATGGATCATTATCCAGTGTAGAGACATCTACTAGCACTCCGGTAGGCAAATCAAGATCAGTTCCATCTGTACTAAGGGATGTCTCTTCTAAAACTGTTGTCTCAAATGATAACTTCACTGGAGTCACTTTAATATTCAAAATCTTTTCAGCCAAGCGGCCCTTCAACTTTAAAGGATTATTCATGAACTTAAACTGCAGTAATGTCTGAGTTGTGAGCCAACCAGCAGACACATTTTGTTTACCTTCAGATTCACCATATGTATCCACAAAAGGATGCAGGACAGTTTCTTTGATAACTCGAGGTTGTATATGAATTTCCCATTGCCTAATTATGACACTATTTGCATCTGCATCATTACCAACAATACATTTACCGTAGCGATACAGCACATCACAAGTGTTAGGTATAGTTACAGTTTTAGACCATAAATCTGTGTTTTCTTTATGATCAAGAATAACTATCTTGCTGGGATCCCACTCGCCAAGTTCTGGAATACTTCCCGTAATAAATACTTTTTCTTTGGGCTCGATAGTTGGCACAGCTACCGTAAATAGCCATTGTTGCGATGCTACTTGAGCTCCGGATTCTAATTGATTACCGGACATTGGTTTTGGTTTCCGGTATTTTGGAGCTCGTTTATCTTCTAAAAAGAACCAGCGTTGCATTTTGTTAAAATATGGTACAAGAATTTGAAAAAAAATTAAAGTATGGTAAAGAATGCCAAACTCAACATTAAACGCTAAAGAAAAAACACATACAAACACTGTTTATTTGCAAGTCTTTGACACTTGTCTTAACTTGACATTGGAAAATTAAAAAAGGTTTAAATTAACAAACAGGTTTGATTGCATTACCTTGCTTACAATTACATAAAAGGACAAAGCCAAAAAGTATTATACATCAAGACAAAAATCACTACTCACGTCTCACTCGAACTGAAGTTGACACTAGTGAAGTACTTGAAGTAGTGACTCGGTTTAAGAATGGAATGACGTGATACGGACGTAAATGACAACTGACTTCTGTTAGCAGTGTCGCCCAGAACCAATTACCAAACTGGCAAACATCTGGATGATCTGGCAAGCATCTGGCAAACTATCCTGACCTGGCAGTGGCAACGCTCGCTCTGTTATCAATTTAATGTTGCCATAGCACTAACCGCCCGTTCTTCTATATTTTTTCACTAGCTGTTGCCCGCGACTTCGTCCGCGTGGTTAGAAGATATAAGTTATGATTTATATCTACCTTGTTTTTCCATATTTTCCATTGCTCCTATTAAACAAACAAACAAACTCTTCAGCTTTATATATTAGTATAGAAGTATAGATTCAGTGCAAGTAGATCAATAACTTACATATTTCAATTTTGGCCCTGCATGATATGCACTACACACAATAAATGATAAAAAAACACACAAATATTAAAAAGTACACATGAACTATATTCATTTTGTCTGTATTAAGGAGTGCTATCTGTGCAGCTTGTAGTGGTAGTACATAATTCTGATCGACTGCATGAGGCCTCGCAGTACAGTCGTATTTCTTCGTCAAAAAAACGGTTTATTCTAAAATCATCATAGTATGCCGCATGCCGAAATTAACAGTGCACTTTTCAGAAAACTTGTCATCAACAAAGAAATATCATAAAAATGGTAAATACAAGTGAGACTATCGCACGAAAGGTTCAGTTCTATGAAAAAACCCGGTCAAGTGCGAGTCCGACCCGCGATATTGAGGGGTCCGTCCTAATTAGCTAAAGAAAAAGAAATCGGTTTGGTGAAAAATTTATGAGCTACGATGCTTTCATTTAATTTTAGTATTTATTGCGGCCGCGGCAGCATAAATATATAATCTGTTAAAATTTCAATCTTCAACCGCGGTTCTTGAGTTAAGTACAGCTTGGGACAGACTTATGGATACCTTAGCAATAGGGTTCTGTTTTACCCTTTGGGTAAGAAAACCTAAGAAACTACAAAAAGGTAACATTTTTGCTTTATGGTAACCCCTTTATTTATTTATTTTCTGTTTTATAATCAGAGCGGCACAGAAATACGTACTTCATCAGATCATTCAGATCTAAAAGCGTGGTAAAAAAATGAAAAAATGTCTATCACATTTCATGAGCTGCAGCCTGGTGACAGACGGACAGACAAATAGGCCTCTTTGACTATGAGATATTCATTATAAAGTACTGAATATTATAAATCGTTTAAAACTGCAAAGTTGCTAGGTATCTACAAAATTTTGTTGACTGTATTCGTATGTGCCTATTCTAATAAAAAATATAATTAGCAGTAGGATTATGTTCAATCACTACGCGAGTTTATTTTCTAGGCAACGAAAACTTGCTGTGCATGCGTTTCTATTTTGTGGTAATTAGGCATTTACATATCTACGAAATCGGTTTACCATGCTGCCTACTGATACACCGTTTTTGACCAAACAAAAAAATATTCCCTTCTTTACCTTTCGATAAAAATCTGGAATTAGCCTGCCGTAGGTAGGTACACCGACACGGCTAAAATTTAAAATTTAAGCTATATTTCCAAGTTAAATGAATGCGCAATTTAATTTGCTAGTACACAGTGTACAGACATTTTTTTCTATTTGGGAATCGAACCCGCAGCTCATTGTCGTCAAACGATGTATCCTGCCCGCCACATACATTTTTTAGTACTAACTACATACCACAGTGGTTTATATTTAAAAACTAAATAAATAAGACATTTTAGCTTTGAATTTTTTTGTATTTGTATAAACACTTAAGAATACCTTTACATATTTATAAATATATGTTATGGAGAAATTACCTTTCTATTTATTGCTTTTTTTTACCCTAAAGTTATATCAGGCAGTAAAAATATACCTAATGTTTCTACCTTAAGCAAGCTTTGCTCGCTAGGCTAAGGCTAAAGTAAGTTTCCTATCTTATCTACAGTACTTATTGCATACTTAAAGAAAGAATAATTTGGTCCATAACATACACAATTATTTACATTTAACAGTCTTTTTTGAGTGTCTAACTCTAAAACAGAATCTTAATTTAATGACTTTATAGAATCTTTACAAACAATTTTACGAACTTAAATGTACTTAATGTTTAAAATGGACAATTAAATCCCGGGTGTAAAAACGTACAATTGTCACCTTGTCGACATGACCCTTTTCTCTGGAAGTATATACAAACAGCTTTGCGGCCACCACGAGCACCGCCTCTACCTCTCTGATTATTATCCCAATTCCCGGGATTTTCCCTCGCCAATGTCCGCCGGCACCTCTGCCACGCATAGCACCTCGGAAGTTACCCATACCAGGAAAGCCGTCCCGGTCCAGGGGGAGGCCCCTGCCGGTCCTGACATATTGAAATCCATCGGAAACATATTTTGTTGCATATTGAAACCTTCTGGTGGAACAGGATACATTGGATTTGGTCCTCCAAACATATCGGGAGACATCATCATACCGTCTGGAGGCATCATCATTCCTGGAGGCATATTTCCAGGAGGAATAGCTCCCGGCGCCATAGGTCCTGGCATGCCGTTAGCCATAATATGTGGAGGAACTCCATTAGGCCAATCAGGCACCATGTTACCTCCTTGAAACCGGGAACACCAGGGAATTGTTGAGCTTGAAAGTTATTTGGAAACTGATTCATGTTAGGCGGGAACATATTTGGTACATTCATATTAGCTGATGCCGGAGGCGCATTGCCTTTGGGTTCAGGCCAAGGCATATTTCTAAAATCACTTATGTTGTCCTGATTGCCAGTCACATCATCTAAAGGTATTATCGTAGGTTCAGCATAAGGATGCGTTTCCGGATCTGGTTCAAAAGCTGAGTCAGGTATCATAGATTTAGAGAAATAAAGTGGCTGTAGCGTTCCTTTTTGTCTTATTGCTTGTAATTCTTTTTCTTTACTATTTTTCCCATGCTCTACTTGAACTTGCCCATCAGCGTCAATAGGTATAAGTGGTCTCCAGTTAGTCTTCTCCTCCATAACGTCATCATTACTAAGATTCCTTCCTTTCTGGAACGCGTCTCTTTCATGTATTCTTTCTAAGTATTTCATGTCAGTAAAGGTTTTAGTCACATTAACTCTTTCCGTTTCGTCAAGTTCAAAGTATTGAACTTCCTCGAGCTCAGAGTCCGGTTTCCATTTAATGCTTTTTTTGGGCCCTTTTCGTTTGTGATAGCAGAGAACACCCTTAAGTCCATTAATTGTTAACGTATGAGGTTCTGAAATGTCCATCTTCTCCTCGTTCTCAGTCTTATCAACATTCGTATCAGGGTCTTCATTTGAATCAGCATTTTTCTCCGATTTCTCTTTATCTTCTGTTTCCAGCGTGTCTTGGTAAAATCTTGGTGGCACAGACTTGCTTTCACTATTCGGACTACTCATGTTGGTGGGAGTGTGAGGTGGAGAGGAATCGTTTCCTGAATTTCCATCTTTACTACCACTGGTTCTTCGTTTTCTTTTCTTTGGATCTTTTTTGTTTGTAGCTGAAGCATTCAATGCGTCCATGAACATATCACTTTCTAACAACAGCATCGCTGGAACAAAAAGAAATAGATACTGTAAGTTTCAATGATATCTACACTTGTAGTTCATCAGGCAACTATAAGATACAAGTTTATATAGAAAATAAACACATTTTACAAGTCTAAAATGTATAACGATGGGTTCATTCGGTGTAAATATAAAATTATAGGTTAAAACAAAAAAGGTCTATTTATAATTCCAAAATGATACAAGTTAAGGATCTGGATTTTAAATACAACTTGTAACTTATTTAACTTGTAGATCCAAGACAGGATTTCCTTTTTTTACTAAATAAACTGATTTTATCAGATTACTTTCTGATCTTATTTATTTACAAACGCTGATGATAAACACGCAATCGCTGTTGATTAATATGACTGGGTCACTGTGACGTGAAGACAAATATTGACTAACGCTCTAGTCTGCGAATAACGGACTTTTTTAAATTGCAAAAAGATAAACAGGTGATCGTCTGTTTAGTCAAATGGTAGCCTTTTTATACGGTACCCATATTCGGAAAGTAGGTACTCTCTGATATAGCCGTATTACAACTAGTTTGAATACACGTAGATAAAACCTAAGCAATTCCAAATTCGGTTCGCAAATTTAAACAAATTCAGAAGTTATTCGAATCAAGTCAAATCAAGTTTGGCTATTGCTAAGAGGGAATCGTACACGGTGAGGTATCGACATCAAAACTTGTTTGAATTGTCGATAGAATATCCATACTATATAAACAATCATTATTTTATTATAGAATATTTTTATAATACTTGACATGTTGTGTCAATATCGTCAAATAGCCCTTTTATACTAAAGGTTAACGCCAAATTAGCCGTAAGCAGATTTATAATATCTACTCAAAGCAAAGGTCAATGAACAGTGAAAGTTAGCTTCCTTCGACGCTATCTACTGTTATTGAACAGAGCCCCGTTCATGAATGTGCCAACAAATCACAAATTGTCTGAAATTTAAATAATATTTAAGTAGACGTAATATCGGAACCTCTAACAATGCATTACATATTTTCAAATAAAATACATCTATCTCGGGCAAGATACGTCTGTATGTAGTAACTACATAAACCTACCTTAATTCTCTGCTGCCCCGTACGTAGAAAACAGAAGCGTAATGGTTTTACAGCAGCGATTAACCTACCGCTATTGATGCCACGGACACGTAGAATAACATAAGCAACCGCTTAAGTGTTTTATTTCAAACCTAGATTCAAAAGTTAGGGACCTAAATAAGTAAAATCGTAATCACCTTCTACTTTATGAATCGTCATGTCCGTATGTATATCTTGGGAACCAAAGACTTACGGAGTGTCTACCTAATTCTATAAACTTAACAAATTAAGTATTGCTTCGTAAAAATGAATAGGTATTCAATGTTATCACTTATTTCTTTACGGTGCTACAAAACCTTTCGCGTTGGAGGTCGACTCGTACTTGACCAGTGTTTCTTTGATCACGCAATGCCTACCGACAAGTTCTGCAAAGCCCTAAAATCTCAAACCGTAATATTATATTTATGGACCGGCACCGTTCTATTTAATATCTGCTAAACGAATATCACTACACAAGCATAACTGTTACATCCCGAGCGTCTAAAACAAGCGTACCGATCGATAAATAAAATGATTTCGTTTTATCTACATACTGCTAAGACACTACAAATCTAAAAACAATTATGATTTCTTGCTCTGGTTCACCACTACGAAATTAAAAGATATTAATTATGAAACTAAAGCGTAATCTAGAGGACGGTAATGCTAACTAGTTTAGTGTACGAATAAATTTGCAACACAAGTCAGCTAGTCTTCAATCATTTTTAATAAACCTCAATTATCTGAAAACGCTCTACTTGGCGGCTTAAGTTTATTATAGGTCATCAATTACGAGGCGAGTAAGTACTTTAGGCCGTTATTTGCCCATGCTTTGTATTTTAGGGACGGTAACTCGCATAAATGGCTCAGGTCGACTTTTATAACTTCCGTCATATATTTAGACACTAACTGAACACGAAATTATGATAGCAGATATGAGATACACATAGCTTACTATCAAAATTAAGGCCAGACGAACAAAAGTAGACAATAATTACATGTACAGAATTATTAATTACATGTAATTAATTCCAACAAATTTCGCTATGTTAGATAGTGCTCAGCAACAGTTTTAGTATGAGTAAACATGGTAACATGGTTTCACTATCTTGTCTGTTACTAGCGCTTAGTATGGTCGTTCAAACTTTCATTTGCTAGGTAGACTTTTTTAACCTTATACTAATTGAGTATCGCATTATGTAACCACGGTAAATTTTTTTATTTCGTGTTTCTAAACAACTTGTCGACAAAATTCTAACATACCGTACATAGGTTAAGATCGCAAAACAAAAACGGAAAAATTTATTTTGAAGAACACAAATAAAATCAGAATTGGCAGAGATTTCTTAAGAAATAAGCAGTACCTTCATCTTGTACATCATTTATATTTATGTTATATTACTATTAAGACCTCTTGTGTGTGTACATAAATTATTAAATAAATAAATAAATAAAATCTTTTTGTTTGGTATCTTAGGCTTACAATATTATGTTGTGCTGTGTTAATTATTAGTGAATAACCGAGAAAACCGTACTGAGAATATAATATTATTTGACTGATGACAATCACAGTTTTTTATGTTCTACTGCGATAGCAGTTAGTAATTATAAAAAAATATATATATTTTTGTAATTTCTATTGTAGAGGGATACGAAGTAACAGCAAGCACTATCAGATAAAAGATAGACGGAGCTTTGATATTTTCCCGCGAATGTGACACACACGAAGTATTTCGGGGAAACCCATTCATGTTTTTTTAAATACGTATCTATTGTTTTTGTGCATAAACAAATATTTTCCGAGAAAGCATTGCGTAGTAAACATAATACAAGGAAAAATCAACACATCGCATCTAAACGGATTTTGAAAATTTTGAATAGGAATCCAATTTCTTTCATTATTGTAAGCGTTTATGATCAGAGGCTGTTTAACTGTCGTTTTTGCTCTGCGAGGCTCCGTTTTTTTAAGATTCAGACTTAATATAACCAGTATTTTTTTTCGCTTCGTCTATCTTCATTTCCGATATAAGGTATACGTACTTACTACTTAGGTTGCTAATTTCGATAAATTCTATCACAGAATGACTCATTATAAAAGTTGAACTGAATAGTCATGCGGTAGGTATACATTATGCTAAATCGTAACTCATCTTTTTCGATCAATCGAAATGCAACAAAAACTTGCATTTCTTATTTATGACTTTTGGTTAAGTTTTAAACCTGAATAAAAATATGGTAAATTTGGTTAGACAGATGAGTCCAGGTACGTGATAAAATAGATGGCGTGGTACAGGTTTAATAATAATACGCGCAACTCAATAAATTAGATTTGCTTGAATATTATTTATAAAAGCAACTTTGTATAGAATAATTACATATCATAAAAACATTGGTCAAGCAAACCAGATTTTAATGTTAGTCAGGGACATAGCTACTAAATAACTATAGATACCTATATATTACGCGTACGTAAGTAATAGATGATATTTTGGGTTTTAATAATAGGTATCTACGCTCAAAGCTTAAAAAAGGTAAAATATTCAGTCAACTTAACAACTCAATTATTCTAACATAAAATTTCAGTCTATTAATCAGATATAAGTACCATTCAAATGTAACTTATTTTATTTTTCTTAATGTTTTTTTTCTGTAAATGCCCAGTACCGCTAATAAGAGTGAATGAGCGAAGTTAATAAGGACTTTTCTTATAAAAGTAAAACAGTTCGGGAAAAATTCGATTCACCCTGCTTTGTTTGGGAACCTAATGTTACAACTACATACCTATTAATAAAAAAATACGAATGTAAAAACGAAATACCTATGTACTGGGGATTGGATATGATGAGACTCGTTCACTCACACAATATAAGTTTTTACAATCGTACTTTAAACATTTCATCAAAATTCAGATAATTTACGCGTCTTACACTAATTCTCTCATACTTTACCTACAATTAGGGGCTAAACGTTTATTTTTGCTCGCGTCCAGTAGTATTATTTAGGGCCTATTTTTCAATCGCCAGATGGTTGAAGTTTTGACAGCTTTTGTATAGAAAATATGTCAAACGGCCATATTTATTCCTCAGATAGAAGTTAACTGACGATCAGTTCAAAAAATCGGCCCTTATAATAATAGTAATAAAACAATTTAGATAGATAGGTATATGTACCTATAGAGGATTTACGTCTTCATCTAATTAGAATATGATGCCTAAATATTTTATAGGACTAGAACTTTCAATTTTATGTCTACTTTACGTTACTAAACGAAAAATTAATGAAATTTTAAGTGATAGTTAGGGTTACGCCTACTAAAGATAGAAATTAGGCAAATTTTATGGCACAAAGTTCCATCTCTAGTTGGGTAATCCATTTCTTAGTACCTCGTTGAATGCGGTTTTGTATTCAGTACCCTAATTGACTGGTCTTAATAGTATGGGACTGATAAATGGCCAGGGTCATGTACAGGTCCTAAAGGGTAGTAAATAATACTTAATCGAGTGTTACTTGTATTCCATATTCGATGTAACAAACATTGTATCTACCCCTCAATCTGATAGAATAGGTTATTGTGCTCAAAAATAATAATGTACGTACCAATATAAAAATTACTACTAGCTAGATATCATTGTACTTCAATGATATGTTAAGCTTTTAGCTAGAGGGAGGTAAAGGTTAAGTCCTATTACAAAATAGCACACTGGACTATTTTTACGTAACCTCACCATCCAAATATTTTAATCACGTAAATAAATCACATCTTAAATGTGTTCTCACATTTATTTAAGATTTTTCAATGCAAAAATTCTCAGGTAATTGCATGTTTCTCTACTCTTATAAGCAGTATTTATTGATTATTTGATTGGTCAATATTAGGTTTGGTCAGTCATGTATTAATTTTTCCAAATATATTGAGCTATATCTGTAGACATACGAAATTATCTAAAATGTAGTAGTTTCTATTCATCCTTATTTCTAGATTGGAAGTAAATAAATAAAACATAGTAGAAAATGACGTTGTTGTACTATCGAAGCCTGTGAAGACTTCAGCTGCAACGTCCTAGAAAATCGATCAAAAATGTTATTTTCTTAGTATTCCTCTGATCAACCGAAACATCTAAAATTTCAGAACCTCTCCCTACCTGCCTATTTAATAGTGGCATATTCTATGTCAACGTTTGAATAATTGTTTTCAATCTTTTTGAAATTATTTCAAATCTGGTCTGTTTAACCAACGTCCCTAGGTAATAGCAACCCTTTAGTGGATCTTAATTCATTCATGCATCTAACGTCTGATTTCGAACTATTTAAATATTCGAATTTTCCATGTAGTCATTTTGCTTGGTATCACTTCAGTTGGTTGATGTGATGTATTCTCATTCCATATGGCTTCCATCAGTCCGCACGAAGCACGATTATTGCCTCCGGAGAGGTGCGCTGGAGATTTCCACCTCACCCTTCTATGTCTTCCAATCGGGTCAATTTTTTTAAACGGAAAGATTCATATTGAATTCAATATTTATTAGAAAAAAATACTTTACAGGTAGTAAAAACACTTTAGAACCCGTTAAGTTATACATTTTAGACTTACCACTGACGATTAAGGAACCTAAATAATTCAAAAAACTTGGCGTAATTAACCGAAGAAGTTGCCACGACCAATGAAAATCTGGAAAAAAAGAAACTATTAATAACATGTTCAATTTTAAATAAATAGTAAAATACTTACGTTTGTGTTTAGGCGGAATTAGTTTGATTGAGCCCGGTTTTTCAACAGGCTCTACTATTTTCGGTTTCTTCTCTGGAGGCGAGTCGTTATGGGCAGGTGAAGATCTTTTTGGTATCGATACCGTGGGTGGCAGAATGGGTGTTGATTTTTTCGTTAAAACTGCAGCACGAGACGGCGGTGGTTTAACTTCTTCCTCTAGACCATGTTTCCTAAACTTAGAGTGAAACGTTTTGACTGTTTTGGGTTTCGGTTCATCCGGCTTTCTTACTTCTATTGATATTGAAAGTTTTTCTTTCTTAGAATCGCTCAGTTTAGGTATTTTACCCAATTTATGAACTGATGGAGTTTTTTCGTCAGATTTATCAGACGTAGATTTATCTTTACTTTTTTCGTTTTTATCGTCCCTTAATTTTTCTTTACCCTTATCCCTATCAGAAGTAGATCGTGAACTGCGGTCTTCTTTTGATTTGCTACTTGAAGATGACGATTTATCGCTTGATTTTCTGCTACTATCACTTTTAGACTTAGAACTATGAGAAGAGTGTCTATCTTTATCTTTTGACCTGTCTTTACTACTGCTATGTCGACTAGAACTACTTTTATGACTACTTCTATGTTTGTCGCTAGATGAGTGAGACCGACTTGAATGTTTAGAAGAACTGCTAGATCTGGAACTACTACTTTTTTCATCGGATTTATCTTTACTCCTATTTTTCTTTTCTCTTGATCTTTCTGAATCCGATAGTATATCTGACGTTTTACTTTCGCTATCATCATCAACCTGCGATATTACTTGCTTTCCGTCTTTTAAACTGATCTTTAATACGGGCAATGCTTCAGGCTCGACGTCAGTTTCTTTTATTTTATCATCAGTCACTTTATCTTGGTTCACATGGACATTGTTGGGTTTTTCCAATTTAACGCGATTTTCGCTATTTTTATTATTTTCAAGAGATTCGTTGCTGTTCTGTTCTGCATCACAATCTGATTTTATGTACAGTTCTGATTCAGATTGAGCTTCCGATATAATTTGAGGTATATTGGAAAGCTGGATAGGAACAACTTGTTCACCTTTCACAGTTTTCAACCATTGCTCAACTAATTTCGAAGCTAGGGCTCTGATAGCTGCAAAAAAAAACATACAAAATTGATAACAATATTTAACAATTCGAAAGCCTAGGTACAAGTCGAAGGCCTAACAAAAAAAAAAAAAAGTACAAGTCTTGCTTCACGCCTAACACAGTTATGACAAGGATAGAGCAGCTGTGTTAAAAGTAGAAATAATGTCGTCGTGGGTAAACGCTTTGTAGTACGGTAGGTACGAAATGGCTACTCGACTTGTTATTGTGTCATGTGTGTAACAAAGCTTAGAAAATAACACCAGAATAAGTGTTATTTTTTCAATACACAAATTAATTTAAAGTACGAACATAACAGGTATTTAAAAATCAACGTATTCTTACCAAAGTGGTTGTCATCTTTTGACAGCTCCTTAACAAGTTTTGGACAATTATTTGTTTTTAGTCGTTCAATATCAACAGGACATAATAAAAGTAGTTCCAATAACTCTTTGACTAAAGGCCAGTTTTTAGCATCTTTGCTTTCTGATAGCCACATGTGTACCAGTAGCCATCCCCCAGAACCCATAAATAAACCAAGTAGCTCAGTTTCTGTACATTTCAGTATTTGTATGTAAATACATTTAGACACCAATTTCTTCGAGAACTTGGTCATTAAGCTGAAAGATTAAAGTAAATATTTTACAAACATTTTGTTTTAGTAAAACTTCTGAAAAAAAAGTATATCCCTAAAGGTAACGCAACCAAAAATTATGTTATATTTATCAACACGAAAAAATAAAGTTTTTTTTTGTGCTTTCATTACTGAATTACCGTCACTTAACAATTTTATTGTGTTGCAAATACATCTTTTACTTTTATATGAACGGTAAAGCGGCTGAACATAGAAATATCGTAAAAAAATCCGTCTGTACGTTCGGAAAAAATGCATAAACTTAAGTACTCACCTAGCAAGTCTCTGAACTTCATCTCTGCTTTTAATCCCGCCATTGGGGGACAGAAGTACGCTGAGGCAGTTTAATAATTGAATTGGGTCAATTCGCGGCTGCAAAAAACAAAGGATTACATTTAGCCATCGCTTCATAAATCCGCTATATGCAATTTGAAAATGACCCACAATTCGCTTAAGTAGTGTCGAATAAAGGCTGCAGCAGAATTTCGTATTTTAAATGAAAATTACGCAATCAACCAACATTTCGAATTTAACTCAGGGTTTTAAAGAACTCTTCGTTCACTAACCCCCGCATGAAATCAAATAGGCCCTTTTTCCCAAATTTACGTCCAATACTTTATTTTACTTCCCATCATTAGGGGCGTTTAGCACGAAGTGATTATGTTTAATGAGCATAACGATAATTATTGATTATTCCCAACAAACACTTTATAAATCACCACATGGGAATTATTGGTGGTTATTGTAGGTATACGGTAACTGTTTATTTTCCCGAGGTCGACTTTTTTTTCAAATACCTATTCTAATCCCTTCGATTAAACCTGGGCATTGGAAAAGATATTACTACAACATTAAGCAATAAGGCTACTAAGTTCTTTTTCTTCATCTCTTTAAATAAAATTATTTTACCATATTAGTGATTGGAATTAATATGGAACTTGAAGCTTGTTGTGTTGTGCGTTACAGTTTTTGTTCATCCTACAATTCAATTTAGATTCCAAAATCGCTAATAGCCCATATTTTTTCTTCCTTAAATAAATAAAGTTATGAAAAATAATATCTACAGCTTGGAAACAAAACTGTTTTGTTCTGGATTATAAACAACATTGAGACTGCAGCCCGACTCACATAGGCGAGACTCGAGAGCAGCGTAGCGATATTGTCATGACACACGAATATAGATTTTATATACTATAAACTGAACGTTCAGAAATGGTGGACGAGCAGTGACGATAAAATTCCCGATGCTAAGTTATTGGAATTCTATACCTACATCTCTAAATCTAGCTAGAGTCAGTTTGCGAATGTAATAAAATCTTGTGTAACGCGATTCACCGTAAGTGCATTAGGTCTACAAAAACTTTGTGATGTATCGTGAAAAAATTATACGACAGACTAAGTTCGAATCATGGTTTGTTTTGCTGGCTGCGTAATTGCGTCGCAGTAGAATGCCAATTCAAAATGGTCGTTGCTTACGTCATTCAAGGCAAAAGTAAAGTAACAACTCATCACGTGATGTTCTCGAAGGTTTTTTACTTTCTCTTTTACGTTGTTTTACTTACCGAAATAGCATTTTGTCGCCAATAATATATGTAAATGCGCGATAAAGTGAGAGTTAATCCGTTTAGTTTTTAATTACGTATAAAATGTAAGTAGGTAGGTGGTATTGGTATATTATGTCGAATGACTTGAGTAAAATATTATAGTGGAGACAAAACTTACCATTTTTAATAATATTTTAAAGTACTTCAAATATTAACACGACACCCGACTGCACAATGATCTGCCATGCCACGCCCTATGATCCCGATACAACATGGCGTCTTATCATTGTTACAATCTAATTCTTTCACGGCGTAGCACTTATTTTCTAGTATTCAGTTCAGTTCATTGGTATATTACACTATTTCGAACAAGTATTGCATAAGTCTCTAAATAATCACGTGTGTGACATTACATTATACATTACTTTAGCAATTTAGAAATTGGTATATTATAAACATTAATGCTATTTTTATTTCTCTACATAAGTTTACGGATCCTTTCTTATCCTTGTATAAAATAGATTTAATAAAATTATTTATTAATACGACACTTCTATTTGTATGAGTTGGCAGTATTCCAAGCAAAGGCCAGCTAAGACGTTCGATCCGAGTAAACGGCTGGCAAGCGGAGGAAATGCTTGAAGAATAAAGTATACGCAGACGGACGGACTGAATTAAATTGAACTAATGAATGGTGTAAGCGGAAAGGGAAGTTTTCAATGTGTACGCGAGTGAACGAATGATCGAAAAAGTTTAAGTGTTGCCATTCTAAACGTAAAATGTAGCAGTTACTTTTTGCTTATTCAATTTCCTGGAACTTAATGATCAGAATAATATGATTGACTTTAGAGGTTTCGTTCAGGGCTGTAAAAGATTAGGTACCTCGCTCTTTTGTGGGCTCTGATCCATGGCTGTAAATTAATAACACTCACTACAATCACCAGATTAAAACACACTAAAATAATAATCTTGCTCATTTACTTCTAGCAGCTACTTGGTAGCTTTCTAGTAAGCCTTAGTTTATTACCGACATTAGCATTACACAAAATTTAAGTTTTGCCTGATCTAATTTATTGATAAGCAATCCTAATCCCTATCTGAAGTGGGCGCAAAGGTCTTACGAAATCCAAATGGTGTCAACAGAATTGAAACCAAACTAAATCTGCTTCATGTTTTTCTAAAGTTATTTTGAACTGTACTTATGTTTTTTTTGAGTTAAATTAAAAAGGAGAAAGGCAACATTCACTAAAGTGAATGGTCATATTTGTTTGTTATATATATAAAATAACATAATTTGTACCACTATGGGCCGATCGATTTAGTCAACCAACACTTGCCAACTTGGCAACTCTAAACTCGATTCGTTCGATGTCAATATTGTCATTCTCACTCTGTTGAGTGAAACATCACTCACTCGTTACTGTCAAGCTGCAAATTCGATTTGGTGGTATTAGATTTGGTCCATCTATCTGGCATTAAGCGTTTTTTTTTTAATAACCACTGGTCATTAAGTGTTAAAATGTGGAGCGATTCCTTGCTTATTGTATTTATTTCTATATGTACGGCGTTCTTAGGAGAAGGTGAGTTAATATCAATTAATGTTTTGTTTTAATATTTTTTTTTGGTTAAAATTATTTCTAATTGGATTACAGGTTTAACATGGATACTGGTATATAGAACAGAGAAATATCAAAAGCTTAAAGTCGAGGTAGAACGTCAGAGTAAAAAATGTAAGTTTAATAAATATCAAAGAAGAAATAACATACTTGTCAATCACTCTTATCAATTACCACCAGATTATTGGAAGAATAATTAAATATTTCCAAAACACTATTAACGTATGAACGGTGAAAAATATAGAACTTGCTGTGCTGAATCAGTTTTAATAATTTCATAACATATATGCTATTAAACTATTATTTAGTTCCATCGTCGTTACATATTACCAATGAACAAGAAGATTTTTTGATGATGATATCTTGAAAAAGCATTAATCAATCAACTATGTGTTTCAGTGGAGAAACGTAAAGAAGCGCATGGAGACTCATTGGATAAACAACATAAAAAGAAAATTGAAAGGGAGGAAGAAAGACTCAAAAACAACAACAGGGACCTGTCATTGGTCAAGATGAAATCAATGTTTGCGATTGGTTTTGCATTTACAGCCTTACTTAGCATGTTTAATAGCATGTAAGATATTTTATTTTAGTCCAGAGTTTAAAAGGCTTAAATTACAACAAGCTAGATGGTATTTTCTTCTTTCATAGCACCAATCTTAGATGCTTGCAACTCCTAGTTGCAATTTACTTTAATTAAATAACAAGTCCAAAACATTTTAAACAATCTGTATACTTATAACAAAAATGCTTTAGTAGTGCGTTAGTACAATAAAGATGAACAGGAAATCTATTCTTTATGCTAAGTTTAAGTAGCGCTTCCTTAAGTACCTATATTGGGCAGTATCTGGATTAGCACTTTAATGCTTTCTGAGGACCCCAGCTATAGAAAATAAATTGTGCAACAAACTCCTCTCAAGATGCCTTCTTTTCAAATGCCATTTTTTTTAAAGCAAAGCAAAATATATATCAAAGGTTCCATGTCAGCTATATGACTGTTTGAGGTTACTGCTGACCTATGAATTTGTCTTACAGATTTGATGGGCGTGTTGTAGCTAAGCTCCCATTCTACCCTATCTCATGGATTCAAGGACTGAGCCACAGGAACCTGCCCGGTGATGACTATACTGACTGCTCTTTCATTTTCTTGTACATATTGTGTACTATGAGTATAAGGTATGTCATAAGAATCAGTAGTTGATATCTTAAGTGTCTTAAAAAATGATAATTTTCTCTTTCTAAATCAGACAGTATCTAGTATAATATACAATTTTAATACATATTATGCATTACCATTGATATTCTACTTTAATTTTTTGTGCTTAAATTATGTCATTAATATCCAACAACCTAAATTAGATTTTGCTGTTAATATCCAGCCGAAGTAGACATTTAAAGTCATAATATATTACCTAAACATTAATAATATATTGTTTCAGACAAAATATCCAGAAGCTTTTAGGATTTGCCCCATCGCGAGCTGCATCAAAACAAGGTGGAGCTCTGTTTGCCACACCACCTGCTCAGTTCAAGTAAAAATAGTTTTTTTGTCCAAGAAATTATGTCTTAACTGTTGAGTTAAAAGTTATAGAATAAATCAGCATTTATTTATTGATTTCATGTTTTTTATTTATAAACTATATCATATGTGGAGCATATGAATATTTTAATGTTACGTAAATTAAAGTGAAAGAAATGGGAAACACAATATAGCTTTTTTGTTAAAGTTTATTCTACTAACAAGTTATTGTACATAACACTTAAAACAATCAATACACATTAAATTCTACCAACTTTTCATTAAGTAAGAATCTATCAAAGTGAAATCGTGTTAAATCAACTGTTGTATAGTGACTATCAATAATGAGTTCAGATATGGCTCGTCCAATGCCTGGTGCATGCTGACATCCTGAAGACAACAAAAATTATCAATATAAGTACATATTGCAAACTTAAGTTATATAAAACTGATAAAAGACATCTCCTATAATATGTCAATTATTATTTATGCATTGAGTGGCCTTAAAAGCCAAACATATAATGCAGCTGAGTCTGCCTAATATCTCAGTCCAAAGGTAAAAAAAATGCTTTCTGAAAAGCCCTCTTAAGAGGACCAAAAAGGTAATAATAACTATTACCAAATAGAGGGCTTTAAGGTGTGACTTGTTGTCTAAAAACTGAGTTTAAAAATAAAACGCAACTTAAACCCAAAGTAAAACAACAATGAAGATTACCAAATCTAATACATCAGTTATAGATAAAAATAGATGAGAAATAGAAAAGGCACCAAGTAACAACTTTTAAGTATTTTAACAGATGGTTTATAGTGGTGCCCTGCTGATCGGCGAATAGGTGCCATCTATAATGAACAGTGACCCACAACCAAATATAAAGAATTTATTATTAACTAGCTGATATACCCGCTACTCCGTCCGCGTGGCTTTCAGTTTGCAGCGAGCGGTGGTTCATGATTCGATATATTGACGTGACCGTCGGTAAAACAGTGCAACGATTTTACAGTACTCAGGGTTGGAACTTTATTACTGAACCGCTAGATGGCGTGGAGACTTTTTGTTATATTTTTTTTTCTTGGTAGAAAGTATCCTATGTTATTTCTACTACCTCCAAGAATATGTGTACAAAGTTTCATGTTGATTGGTTGTGTAGTTTTTGCGTGAAAGTGTAACAAACAAACTTACTTCACAGTTATATATATAAAAAAAAAGTTAGGATAAGGATTATTGTTCAAACTAGGCTATATTATACTGCTATTCAAAATTAAGCAGTAATAAAAAGTGACGAGTTTTATATTTGGTCTATCTTAAGTTATTGTAACTTAGATTGCATACCGAGTTTTCCAAAACCTGTTGCTAGATACAAGTTGTTGTGATAGGGATGTGGCCCAATGACTCCAGTATTGTCAAATATGTTGCAGTCATGCATTTCAGTCGTAAATCTCTTTATCTGCAAATAAACAAATTGATTTTGTGCTGTAATTTAATATACTGACACATAAAGCATATTCAGTTTAAATAAATTTTGAAAATTACCTGTGCATTACTACAGCTTGGAATTCTGTTTAACAATGATGGTTTGATTATTTTTTCAAAATAATCATTTTCACTCATATTTTTACTGTCATCATTTATGAGTGGAATATTCCCACAAAATAGATTACTTTCTAGACCATTTCTCATCACCCACAGTCCTGTAGTATCCATGACTATAGGTGTAGCCAGGCCAGTTTCTGTCCCTTTATCTAAAACTGAATATACTTGAAATTCCCTGAAAACATAGACCATTTTAGAGAATATAGTATGATAAAAAAATTATAAGGTTCTAATTAGATTTGATCATGATATTTGTTGGACAGGAAACAATGCATGAGAGTGTATCTTCCATGAAAAGCAACCATACTTGAAAGTGGCTTTATAGCTGTCTACCAAAGAAAACTGGACCAACTGATAATGAACAAATAAAATCATTGACCTCTGAATAAAAACTAGCCAAATTGTACAAAATAAACCATCACAGCTTACCTACGTTCTATAGGCAATGGCATGTTCAATAAACCTTCTCCTGTTCCAATTCTAGCCAGTTTAGCTACCTGTCCAGAGTTATCACCTGCAGCTAAGACACATACAGCAAACTTAATTGCATGCTCTTCATTATCCTTACTTTTATAAATAACTCTAGTGATTCTTTCAAAGGATCCTGGAGCCACACCTTCCATAAGCAAATCTTGTTGCTTTTCAAGTTCAAAACCAGTAACTTCAGCATTTACAAAAGTGGCACCAAGCTCTGAACATTTTTTCAATAATCCCTTATGAAGTTCCCACGTATTAAAGGTGCCTTCAGATTCTACTGACATACAACCTGGAAAAAAAAACAATTCATTTTGTTAAAAAGAAAATCAGTGACACAGTAGTTATCTAGATAGATTAAGATTCCCAGGGAATGATGTTTTGTAGTAACATTACAAAAAAATATTTAGTACTAATAGGAAGATTGTAGTTATGTCCAATTTTAAATACATATTTCTGCAAAACTAGGCATTGCTTATTTTAAACAAGTATATATACATATAATACACATATAATACACGTACCTAACTTTACATCTTCAGTATTTATCCAAGGATAAAGGCTTTTAATATTTTCTCTACTCAATAATTGATGTGTGACCCCAAGTTCATTTAATATAGTGACATTTTCTTCCAATTTATCAGCATACTTCTCACTTGCTAGAGTAAGGGAACCGGTGGGCGTGAACTGAATGTCAATGTCTTGACTTAAGTTTTTTTTTATGTCTCTTAAGAACTCAACAGTGTGTTGAGAAAGGCTTATGTTTTCAGGTAATGAGAAATGCTGGTTTATCATGCCTAGTGACACATTCCTTGTTGTGTTGTTAAGCTATAACAGAAAATTTATTGTAAACTAAGTTATGACTAACTGGCTACTTGAATTTTAATAATCTTTAAGTACTTACAGCAAAATCTTTGTCAATCAATGCTACTGATAGGCCCTCACCAGCTCGTTTTTTTAACCAATAAGCGACCGACGCCCCTATGAAACCAGCGCCTATTACTACTATATCAGCATGCTCAGGATAAATTATATTTTCTTTTAAACCCATAAATTCAGGTATATCATTGGAAAGAATGTTCACTGTTTTTTTGAAGGGGTTATTATGCTTTGCGTAATAGCGGACACCGCTTACTGCGCTGGTTCGGAGTATACTTCGATATATCAATTTAGAAAACATTGTCTTAGATATTAAACAGCTTGACTTTTAGAGCATATTTATTTTTACTGTAGTATTAGTAGCACACCCGGTATACCAGAACGTGAAGACAGTTGTAAGTCAGTGAATTTGTCAAAGCTTCTTTCTGTCATCCAACTGTCGAAATCAGCTGAGCATCTGTCATCATACTTTACCTTTTCAAAATTCAAATACGCTTAGGAACCAGTGACCATTTAAAATTTTTGGGTTAACGTCAAAGACATTATATATTGGGTAGCGTAGCGTGAATAGTAAGGGAGTAACATAAATATGGGTCGAGTCTGGATGAGGCTAGCACAGGACCGTAGAAATTGGCACGAGAAAGGGGAGGCCTATGCCCAGCAGTTGGAGGATAAAGGCTACAGAACATATATACCCCTAGAGGGACAAAGGATGTGGATGATGATGATGATGAACATAAATACGTATCGTAAAATACAATCTTACTAAGGGTTAGTTATGGGTGTTTTCTTGTTAATCATGATGACGTAAATAAAAAATATGAAATTTTAGAAATAGGAATAGGTATTTAAAAGATATATTTTTTGCTAGTACCACTTAAGCTACTATTCCACCTAAGCCTGAATTACAAAATAATAAAATAATTGTATTTTTTTTCAATTATGTCAAGCTTCTTGGTAGTCTGTGTTTGTCAATTTTGACATGTTTGTTGCGTTTTGTGCTCAATGCTCATTCTGTCTAATGTTCGTGCGTGCTATTTTATTTCGTGTGGTGCACATGTGATACATGTTACAATTTTGATAAGACGAAATGAGCTAATTCTTTATGTATATTTAAAATTTAACAAATATTGGTCCCTACATAACAAACACTTGTCCACTTGTGGCAATGCTTGTTTCATCGTTATTACTAAAAGAATATGAAGTGTTAAACAATATGTGTTTTTGAAATATTATTTTTTATATTTATTCATATTTATGCAGTCCTGATAAGAATCGACTTTATTAGCAAACATTTAGATTAGTTATTTAGGATGGTATGAAAAGGAGTTAAATTAATGCAGGTAATAAAAGCAATAATTAATGATTTACTATTCCAAAGAATATCTTTCCAAAGAATATCTTCTTTAATAATTGATTGCTGTTCTACTTTAAATTTAAATTCTGTTTACTTATGTCTATTATTTTTCTTTATTTCCTAGAATACCAACAACAGTAAGCAACCATGGATTCAAAGTATGCATCCGTAGGTATAGAGAACAACCTAAAAGCAGGTGGCCTGAAAAGAAAACATGCAATAGAAAACATAAAGGCAAAAAAGATAAAGTTATCAAATGAAGCTGCTGGAGTTAGTGTAACAAACAACAATAAAGTTGTGACTAACGGACATAATAATGTTTCTGAAACCAAAATTGTACAGGAATCTGTACAGGATTTGCAAGTAGCAAGGAGACGGTTGCCAGTATTTATGGTTAAAAACAGGTAAATATTATTTTGCTCCTTGTCTATCTATTATTCAATGTAATTTTTTTGATTACAAACAATCTATTTATTTTATTTCATGCATCTAAACTATAATATTAAGCATTTAAATAATCTTAACACATTAATTTAGAAAGGCGATATTGTGAACAGAAATTACCAATTAATTACTAAAAATTGTACAAATTTTTACTATAAAATCATTTCAGACTCATTGATGAAATAAAAAAAAATGATACTATGATATTGATCGGTGAGACTGGCAGTGGCAAAACAACACAAATACCACAGTTGATACATGAACAGCGTCTTGAGGGTGCTGGAGCCATTGCTGTGACTCAGCCGCGCAGGGTTGCCGCTATTACTATAGCTCTGAGGGTAGCCGCTGAAATGAATACAGAAATCGGATCTATTGTTGGGTAAGTAAAGAATATTATACTAATAACGGAATTTTAAAGATGAATTATCTTTTAACTATATTATTATATTGTGTAAAAAACTCTGATATTCAACATGCTTTCCAGGTATTCTGTAAGATTTGAAGATGTGACAAGCCCAAGAACTAAAGTTAAATATTTAACTGATGGAATGTTACTACGAGAAGCTATTGTCGATCCTTTGCTCAAGAAGTACTCAATAATAGTATTGGATGAAGCTCATGAAAGGACAATTAGTACAGATGTTCTCTTTGGAATTGTCAAATTAGCTCAGAAAGAAAGGAATGACAAGAAACAAAATCCTCTTAAGGTAAATTCTGCATCTTTAGGCTAGTACAACAATCTGATTTTGTTTTATATGCCTTTGACCTTCACTGGAAGGTTTAGAATGAAATTTGTTAAAGTGGCTTTCCTGATTACTAATATGTAATATTTTTAGTATACATTAACAAATGAATTCTGTGTAATATGTCTTGACCATAAGACCTTGTTGCTTTCGAATATCATTGTTTGGCTTTTCCAGGTAATTATAATGTCTGCAACTATGGATGTGGATTCATTCAGGAAATATTTTCACAATTGTCCAGTAATTTATCTGGAGGGCAGAACTTTCCCAGTCACTATCTATCACACAAAAACGAAACAAGACGACTATCAGTATGCTGCCGTTTGTACAGTATTTCAACTGCATGCAACTACTCCTGCAAAGTAAGACATTTATATATTTTATTATAACGCATCCATTTCAGTCGAGTATGTAACAGTTCTTTAATATATTGTATATTGTTTCAGCCATGATTTCCTAGTCTTTCTGACTGGACAAGAAGAAATAGAAACAGTCATGTACAATATCAAGCAAATTGCTAAAGTAAGTGTAAAAAAACCTTAGCAAATTATATTTTTTCCTGATAATTGAAAATATTGCTGTATAATTACGACAATGTTCGCTTTTATGCTAGATCGAACATTCCAGGAAGCGACTGGTCCGCCGATAAGGGTGTGTCCGCTGTACGCGGGACTCCCGCCGGCGAAACAGCTTCAGGTGTGGCGGGAGGCGCCTCCGGGCACGAGAAAGGTCATACTGTCTACCAACATAGCTGAGGCATCTGTCACCATACCTAATATCAAGTGTGTTATCGATACTGGTGTTGTAAAAGAAAGGTGCGTTATTATTTCGTTTTGGAATAGTTAGTAAGAGAGCACATACTATCTTAAAGAAGTAGAGTTCTTGTAGTGTTGTCTATAATTTAATTTGTTCATTCAGATCACAACCTATTCATAAGTCCCAGGCAGTGATACGAGAGCTTATATTTGTGACAATCTATTCTAATAGAATTTCACCCACTGCAATAGTAATAAAAGCAGTGTGATTAGTTCGTAGGAAGCAACTGGTAAGCCTGAGATCCATGTACTGATGTGTTGTTGTCGTGCAGGACGTGGTCTGGCAGTTCAGGCGCGGAGCGGCTGTGGGTGCGCGCGTGCTCGCAGGCGGCGGGCTGGCAGCGCGCGGGCCGCGCGGGCCGCACCGCGCCCGGCGCCGCCTATCGCCTGTTCCCCGCCAAGGACTTCGCCGCCCGCCCGCAACACCACACGCCAGAGATCGTTAGGTAACATTCAACTTCACTACTGACGAATCTAACAATAATTGAACCTTTAAAGCGCATACGCACCTATATAAACCTTTTACAGCATGTGTATCATTTTGGCATAGCCCATAACCGTGAGGCACACCACGCTAGTTCTCTGAATATTCACTCATTTGAATGCAAATTATGCATCTTATATTTATAGCAATAAAGCTCATTTTCGAGTTTAATTAAAATCTCTCTTCGACCCTCGTGATGCAAACCAATGCTGATGCCAGTGATTTCAAAACATTTGAAACTTTTTGATAAAAATAATAGCTGCCTTGTCTTAATGCCTGTTACAGATGTCCGCTAGCGTCCAGTTTGTTACTGTTGTTAGCTGCGGGTACGGATCCCAGCACTTTCCCTTTAATCGATCCTCCGCCGCTCGATTCTGTTAAAGCGTCCTTACAACTGCTCAAAGAATTTGGTAAGTTTTAATAATATTATACATCGTTTATGAGTCAATATTACGAGTTAATTTTAAAAGCAGTACATACCAAAAAGCAAATTTATTTCGTGTGTAATATTTCATTATACCTTAATTAGAATGTGTTTTAAATATGTTATGTTTTCAGGGGCTATTGATAGTGAAACAAACCCTAAACTAACTGCACTTGGAAAGAAAATGTCAATGTTTCCAATAGATCCGAAATATTCTAAAGTTCTATTGAGTGCTCCGGAGTATAACTGTTTGGAGGAGGTAAACCTATACATAAACATAATATTGTAGAACAAGAAAATAAATGATTAAATTTTGATTTTTATATAATCTTATTCCAGGCATTAAGTTTAGTAGCAGTGTTGTCAAGTGAAAACGTGTTTCACACCCCGATACATAAAAGAGAAGAGGCATTTAAAGTGAAACAGAAGTTCTTGTCGCCTCTCGGTGACCACATAACTCTGCTCAATGTGTTCAAAGCTTTTTGTAAAGCTCCACTGAAAAAGGTTAGTTAATTGTTAATTGTCAAATATGTTGTGGTCTACAATGCTTTTACTGTACAGTGACATGGTTGTTTTCTTTACGGGGGCAATGTAATTTTACGCGTATGTCGATGTAATTGTCAATGTCTATAAGAAATAGCATAATATGCCGAATCTTGTTTTAATTTCATCGAAAGTTCTATGGGTTATAATTATACTTCAGAGATTGTTTGTTTCTTGTTACAGCAATGGTGCAAAGAAAACTTTTTAAATCACAAAAACCTGACTTACGCGTGCGATGTTCGTCACCAACTGTTAACAATTTGCGAGAAGCTAAATATGACTGTTTCTAGCTGTGGGCAAGCATATGATCAGGTAACGGAATATTTTTCATCTTTAATGGGTAAACATTTATTTATTTTTAAGCTATTATCTAGTAATTACTTCGAAATAGATCTTGCTGCGTAGCAAATAAAAATAATATTAACATTGAGATTTGTTTTTGGTCGAACTATATGTACAAACTGCGAAGTGAGTGGTTCTTCACAATTATAATTATGTTATAGCTACTAAAGTGCCTGGTGTGCGGCTTGTTCATGAACTGCGCGTGGCTGGTGGGCGGCGGCGGCGGCGGTGGGGGCGCGCGGCGCTACGTGACGGTCGCGGGCGTGGCGGCGGCGCTGCACCCCGCCAGCGCGCTGCAGGCGCTGGGCGGGCCGCGCGCGCCGCCCGCGCTGCTGTACTCCGAGCTGCTGCACACGGGCCGCGCCTACATGCTCACGGCCTCCGCCGTGCAGCCGCACTGGCTCACACAGCAGGCGCCCGCGCAGGCGCGCCGCGCCCGCAACAACAGGTGACCGCGCCGGACCCCGCGCCGCCGCAAAGCTGCCCGGACTACTCACTGAACGATACCCCGTGCACGTACTACATAATTTACAATATTGTGTTTTTTTTTTAATTTTGGTCTTTTTGCATTTATTTATTTTAAAATGCTTGCACAAAAACCGTAGGCGGCTTTGTATTATATCATACGCAAACACGATTTAAAAAGTCCGTTTTGGAATAATATTAGAATACCTGAAATAAGGCATAATTAAAAATTATTGCTTGCCGACAAACCCACCTCTTATTACAATATAATATTGATTTGCACTGCTGCCAGTAAAGTGGAATTTGTTTTTCATTGTTACATTTGTAAGTTGTAACTAGCATTTCGATTTGGCACAATGAACAATGTGTTTCGATGCTGTTAAATATACTGTGCCACCGTAAAATAAGTGATAAGAATTGTTGTAATATTAAGTTTAAGCTCGTTCTTTGTTTGTTAATATAAAACTCTAAGATATACCAGTGTTTCCGCCGTGTCATGTATGAAAACTAGTGTAAGTACAGATAGTTTAAGTCATCTGTGCGTGCAAAGTTGAGTTGAATTCATAACGTAATTTTTGTTCAGAAACATTGTCTGGAATGGAAATAGTACAATCAAACCAGGACTGTCTACGTTAGCATGCACATCTTTGTTAATTTCTATATTTTTAGATTACGACCTGGTGCTATGTTAATATAGGAGGAATCAAATGATAACTGTATGAATGTTGTAAATATATGTAACATAATAAATATAGTTTTTACCAAAACGGTTTTTCTTTTAAAGGAATTATTTTTTGTTAGTTTTTTTTTTCTGAAATATTACATCGTTCGTTGACAGTTATCCACTCATAAACAATCGAACGTATAATTATGATAATAACTGATGAGATGTAAAGCAGATGATATACCTAAAAGATGTACTAGCGTGGGTATTTTATGTATATCACCTATCACCACCAATTTTATCAAGAGTGCTTTATCGTTCATGATGGGAGAGTCCATCTGTTTTTTCGTATTTGTTTTGCGAAAGATAACTTCGCCATTACATTTTTCAACTGACGTTTGTGTTTTAAATAGTAGGTAACTAGATTTTAAAAAGTATTTTAAGACTTGGGGATATGTGAAATTTATTTATATTTAGCCGATAAATTGTTAGGATTACATTAAATTAGGTTTGCATTAAAGCAAATCGAAGCTTGAAACTGAAACGAAACATCTTCTCATCGCAGTGTAGAGCACATATTCCTTTTATGATTAAAAGAAGGGACAATGAGGGTTGCTCGCGTTAACGTTTACTAGTATTAGTTAGTTACTACTAGTATCTTACGTTTCAGATTGACGCTCCGTTGGGCGTCAACTGTATACCTATTACATATCTATATAACCACAGATCATTATTGCAATAATTTCGTAATAATAAAAAAATAAATCGCTCTTGCAAGCGTTAAAACCGCGGCCCGTTTCGCATTGTTAGTTGACGTGGGTCATGATGACGTGACGCTCGGCAATCTGTACCTTAACTTCAAAGCTCCTTGTCATCAGGTGAATGTTCGTTTATTACACTTCGTTTAGTGTTAACCAGTAAACCTAAAAGAATACATACGCATAATGTATAATTGATAGAGTGGTGTCATTTTTTTTGGTTATTTTTAGTACGCTATTATTATAACCAAAATAAAGTAGGTACCCATATAGTGTAATTACCCATAAAATTTAGGACAATGTAGATACCGAGTTACTACTCTACTATTCTCCACTTAGCTATTTTATTTTGCAGATCTGATTTACATACTAACAGATCGGAGCGTTGCAATCAGTTTGAAACGAGATCGTAAATGAGATTACTTTTATGGTTGCCGTTCCATATTCTTCAATGCTATATAAAAAGTTTCCATTTCAACTTCTAATTAAAATAGCACCGAAATTTAATTTTCTCTCTCACTTCTTTAAAATTTATTCTGTAATAAGCAGCAATGGTAGTCGTAAAAAAAGGATCCAAGAGAGAACTGAGGACATTCCCCTCATTAAAATAATTCCAGCTGGAAGCGGAACAATGTTAATTCGATAATTATGCAAATTTCAAGAAATAATTCATTAAAATTTATGAAGTAGGTACATACAAAGTGAAACTGGCTGCGTCGGAAAGTGCCTATCTATATTCTGCCAAAAAGTTGCAGTGTAAATGAAGGTGCTTATTCAAGCGATTTTTTATGGTTGTGGATCAAACGTGAAATATGGACATGAGCTTAATTATGCACTCCAGTTTATTTTGAGCTTTTTATTTAAAATGTTATGAAACCAACTCGACATAAATGGGTGAACTTACCTGAATATAGTTTCCTGCTTTATCTGTTTTATTCCAAAGCGCCTCACATTTTGAACTCTGTCCTACACATCCGTGCACCTACCTATAGCACGTATTAAAGTTTGGTCTGTAGGTGCAAACGGTGCGGTCCCATGCCCGCTGCGACTAATGGGACTTTGGAATGGATGACGTCGTCGATAACGTTCTCCCTCGTGTCTGGTTTTTGTGTTTTTAGCGCTAATTGCCCAACTTTCTTGGTAATAAATTACTTGCTTTTGATACGTCATCAATTATCGCATGCCGCGACCGTGGGTCGTTGTTTTATCCAGGTACTTATATAATTATGTGTAGGTAGGTGTTATAGCAGGTGTAGATTCATACTCTTATGAATAAATAATAGTAGTAATCTTTTGTATGGTGGTTGTTGATCGTGCTACTAGATGAAGATGAACATTGAATATAAGATGCCTCCTTCTTCCGCATATACCGGCTCAAATTGTATGAAAGCTGAGAGCAAATGGAGGAGATAGGTACATATAGATATTTCCACAATGGTTACCTTTCGGAAGGGTCCGATGTCTCGAGGGACTGGGTTTGGACCGCCTTGTACTCCTCAAGGATCCTGTTACTCGTATCATATAATACTTATATAGACGGCACTTTGTTATTGGACTGAATGGGCCTTTTGAGTAAAATTATGTAATCATAATCGACGATCAAACTGTCAATATTCATAATTTAAATGAGCATACTACATTCTCATCCGATCGATGAATTGTTGCTCGATTTTGAAAAAGAAGAAAAATCGGTTTTTGGAATCTCTATGAATGGACACGGATACCTACTGATTAATATTAATGTTCTGGTTCCATGTACCCAATATCATATGAAAATGTTTGTAAACCGAAACACTAATGAAATGGTAAACACCTAGTTCGTTCCACAAAACTGTAAAAATTAACATAATATGGGTAAATTATTCACAAATGCTCGTTTACCTACGTCTACATGTTAATTAAACAAAACGTAGATTAACGAACAGTTCGCGTATTAAAATGCAAGTAAAGTAAAAGATGTAAGTAAATAATAGGGTTTGTTTTCGCTGTGGTTCCGTCAACAGCAGCTTTAATTCGAGTTTAATTAAAATTCAGCCGCAATAAATTACCTTCTTCCGGACAAGTTGCGTTTCACAATACGCCAGCATATGGCATCATTTGTCTGGCCCATGCTTTTATTTGTACGGTATTCCACAACCAATTCAGTTATAACGCATATTGTGTAACCGGTAGTATGGAATGTATACCAATAGAGACATATTTATTACCCGAATTTAGTGGAAGACTATAAAATGTCGCTATCGCGGGATATAGCCGCTTCCCCGAGGGAAATAACGAAACAATTTGCAACGGAATTGTAAACGTATGTATATAAGTGTCGACAAAATGTTATCTGAGACACACTTTTCAAATCTAGTCGTGGGATGTGCGTCACAACTCGGCACACTTGTACCGAACAGGATAGAATTCGTTTACAAGTTAAAAGCTTTCAATTTGGTTCGTAAGATGCTGTTGGACTGAAGTTAGGTGTGTTGCGAACTTGCCCAACATGTCGTTGACACACATTCCTAGTACAGATAGAAAGCTACGTGGGAAGAAGTAGGAATTACAAATATCTTAATATTTTTAAATTATATTTTTCTTATGATTGCACATATTTGTTGTTGTAATCATTTCCCTATCGCGTTAGATCTAAGTGTGTGAAACGTTATTACACGACACTGGCAGAAATTGCTGTAACAATTAGCGGATTGCTAAAATAAAAAAAAGTGTGTGAAACCTTAACTTGTTTAATACTCGTGTTTAGTCTGGAGAATTAGTCTTAGCCCAGTACTTGATTATTAAAATTTATTATCTTGTCTTGTGATGGCATTAATTAATTTTCTTTTCTGAGCTCCTATTGTTATAAAATCTCATTACAATTTGTTCTTAGATAGTCCCCGTGGGTGCGCTACAGTGCGAAGTAATCAAGTTCATAGACTCCTATACTTATAGATATTTGAGATATATTTTAAGCAATGATGCGAAAAATGAAGCTTAGGTAAAGATCGCCCTGGAATTGCTTATTTGCATCAAGATGAGAGAATAAGGAAAAATGAAGTGTTGAAAGTAACGCGAGCCAAATGGTTAATTTAATTGTGAATTCATTAAAATAAATGGCAGAAGGTAATTTAAAATACATTTATTAATCACGAGGACTTTGAAAGTTTTTTTTAAAAAGTTTGCGTCCATAGGTAATATTATAAACTAAAACAGAAAGATACAAGAACGCTAACACCTAACCAATATAGATATGAATTCATGGCTGCGTGTGTGACAAGTTAGTTCAAACCATTTGTGTTCTGAAATCTTTTGAAAAGACTTTCATATAGCTACCTTCACGGGATATGATATCACTGGTATATCTTGATTGATAGCAAGCAATTTATACAATAAGGTTGCACTGTATTGTAAATTGTGATTGTATATTGTAATACCGTCATAAAGTTTAATAAAAAGACAGAACCGATATAGGTACATAATATTTGCGTTAACTAAAAGAAAACTTTTAAAACCGCAAAGAATTCAGTACAATCATGTTTACTTAGTTTAAAGTGATGCTATTTTGGGACCAATGAACACTTGAGCCTACAGCCAAAACACTCGAAATAATACAGTAAGATGGAGCAGGCGGTTATTTCTGTGTATCGATTATTATATTATCGTACCAAAGTTGTTGTGTATCTTTACCGCTGGCTGAAGGGGAGAAGTCGGTAAATCAACGTAAAAGAACCCGTATTATTGGTAAAACCCGGGAAATAATTCCGAAATCATAGAGACCGTCCTCTAAAGGTAGTTACCGCAAAGAGGCGTAACCTATCCGTCTTCGTAGACAATGGCGTTATATCTCTGTCGATCTAGATTTATTTCACTTATTAAACAAAACCTGTTTCTTGGTTAACAATGGCTTAAGGATTAGATAATTCTTGATTTTTACTCTACCAATAAATGCTCCGATGATAGTGATTGGTAAGTGCAGTAAAGTTTATCAACACGCAGCTTTGTATTTAGTATTTTTATTCCGGGATGAATAAAAGTACGAACATTGGTATGTATGAAAATGTACTAGAATGCGGCCGTCAATAGCGACAATTCGCCCAAAATTATATTTACGGCCCGTAAATTCTGATGAATGTTTTGGCTTTAATAAAAATACATAGAAAAGTATTTTTACCCTCAAATTGCGGCACTTCTATTGAATTATCGCTCCCAAGGAACAAGTAGGTAATTTACGCGTACATTACCGTTATATAATGGCATAAACGGATTTACTCGCAGGTGAGGGCATGAAGGTATTTGTCGCGTGGGTCGGGCGGGCTGCGCGACAGCGGTGCGGCAGCGGCGCGGGCGGGCGAGGAGACAATCTCGGCGATGGCTCATTCACTGCTGCAACGAGCCGAGCAGAGAATTGAATTGGAAGCAAATGTGCCGTACGGATACTGCCATCGAATATAAACTGAACCACTCCCGAGTAAGCGGCTCTGATCATGAAATAAAGAAAGCCTCAGAAATAAATTGTCTAAACTAGGACTGGTTTTAAATTGGCTAATAAATAAAAGGAGAGCCTTACGACTCACCGCAATTATCATGTTGAAAGCAAATTCTTTATTACAGTAAATTCAGACACGAGAGAAGGTTGACTCAGTAGTCGGTCACTCAGCCTTGCTCTGCTTTATAATAAATCACTATGTTTACGGAAGCCGTCATAAAATGTGCAACGACAGCGCTAACTTAGAATTAAGCAGAGAATAAAAGAAAAACGCTGATGCATCAGAATAGAAATTCTGAAACAAGGCGAATCGCTATTCAAAGAGACTGTATCAGTTTGGTCAGTTATTTACGTTTGCGGGACGCTGTTCGGGTGGCAGTGGTCGCGGTGTTCCGTCGGAGCGGGTTTAACAAACGGCTGCGTGCAGGCGGGGGAAGTCTGCGGGCTGCTTCATTTCCGTGCGTGAGTCCGCGGCTATGGCCCTATTTCCTCCCCGCTGATAGTCTGTTTACGACCACGTTCCTTCGAGACAGTCTCTGCATAGGAACATAAAATCTGAGTACGACTGATAGGTAACTATTCTGAGAGTAAATGGAATATACTTTACAACTATTTTAATTAATTGATCGGTTCTTGGGCTATATCCATATTTAGACTACACTTTTTGATGGTATTTTTTAAGGTTAGGAACAACTTATTTTAATCATAATAAGGAGAGAAAAAATTAAAATTTAATACACTACCCAACTAAAGAAACTTGGAGAGCCTATGTCTAGTTCCTGAAGGTGTGACTAATAACAATAAAATGTGTTCTTAAGCTACCCAAAATATTAGATGTTCGTTTCAAAGTCATCACAGAAATTGATGGAAATTAAAGTTGGAAGACATTACAAATATTATGTAATCGTAAGTACTGAAGCGCAAGAAAAGGAAGCCATTGAATTTCAATAACAGATAGCTACTCACACCTATTTCAATATTCGTTCGTCTCCGATCGACTCCGTCTTCCTCATTGATCAGTTTTGTCGTGACGACAGAAATGTTCTTTTAAAATAGTTTGGATATTTAATTCCAAAGTACCATACGGGACCATACCTGATAAAGAAAATAATGTAGTTGAAAGAGAAACAATTGACATTGAAAGTAGTTCATGTGAAAATTTCGACTTAAATTGCTACCTAGACATTAGATAATTAAGTTATACATGAGTATAAAAAACACACGTGACTAATACTATCAAAATAATAAAGTTTCTCCTTCTAATAAAATTTATTTGATTTACGGACGTACGTCGTTTGGGACGAAGGCTCATTAGAACTCGACCATCATTACAAATCCCAGTGCGGGTGTGTATCTCGATGACTCCGGCTAACACGACGCATTAAGATAACCGTCTTCATATGTATGTGATTTGCAGCCCGTCGTTATGGTAAACGGATAGATAGCATCAAAAGATTAAGGCAAGATTTACAAAACACATGGACATAAAATTTGTAAATTTGTTTTTACCAAAACCTTTTTATTGTTTTATTTCTATGCTCAGAAACGTAAGCTGAGCTACTCAAAACAGTTTCCACATTAGTTTTCAATAATCACAATCATCGTGTTTTCAAATCAAATTCACGGTTTTTGTACTGTATCTACACACGACACAACATTTTATATGCCTTAAAGTAATAACCATATTATTAACAAGTCATGCCCTAAATAAAACATGAAACATGTTTAAATAAATGTTTGCATTTTTCTCGATGCAAATACGAACTCAGACAACGAAATTTGAATTTATGTTAATTTTGTCAGTGTTACCCATACAATAAGCATTTAATTTGTTCTCACGGATGCTTCTTGTTTTGCGATATGAGTTACGATATTGATGTATTGCTTCCATTGAAATTTACCTCTGTCCACATGAAGTCGTAGTGCAGGAAATTATGAAGTTCAGTTTATAAAAATAATCTGAATGGTTTCGTTTGAGAGCCTCTTAAAGAATCAGGATCAAAAAGGTTCAGTGTAATCTAAAATGTAATGGCATATAAACTGTTATCTCTATGGTTGCACTATAGAAATACAATATAGGATCATGTCCGAGATAACACTATAATGGTATTAACGTTATGATTATATATTTGAAGCTTACAGAGGTACATTTCATTATTTTATAACAGAAAAGAGAAAAAAATATCATTCAAAAAGTATAATTTTGCAGGAAGGGGAACTGAAACGAAGTTACTCATGGAGTCATTTGGCTTCGTAACATTTTTTCGCTTGTATTTTTGACGCAAGGTTGTAAATATGCAATTACACGGAATGTTATCGTGAGCTCGATAAGTATCATGCTAATGGATTTATATTTGGGCGGGTGAGCACTCGCGGGTATGGTTCACTCGCATTTTTTACACACATCGTTGAACTGATTGTGTATATAAATATATACTCTATGTACTCGAAGCTGAGATGACTTTGCTTTGAGATTAAACCTACAAATATATAGCTTTTTAAATCAAAAGAGCTCGTACAAACCGATGTCTGCCGAATTCGCGTAGTTAAAAACTTTGGCTAAACGTTGTTTGTTTAATATGCCCTGGTTTATTTTATTACTCGATTTCCAGTCCGATGGAGTGTTCGCACTATAGCAGCTTTAAAATTGATTGCACAGAAAAGCTCTACAGTTTTTTCATTTTACAATTTGTTTTTCTACAAATCTGTACTCGTATTATTTCAGCATTTATGGCGTAGGATATAGATTTTGGTTTCGTTAAAAACTCGGAATCAAACAGCGGTTCTAAATCTATTTGCAAAGGTTTAGAGTATTCAAATGAATGTGAAATGTAGAAATAAAAGGAACGCCCAGATGCTATTATTTCGGTCGAGAAAAGCACCGAGACTCGAATAGCCTTATACAAAAGAGCACTTACATACAATAAAGAAGTCAACGTGAAGATCTAAAGCGGACATCGAGTTTGCAAGGCCGGCCGCCTTTGTGAACGGAGCCATGCAAGTTACTACACTGCCTTCTGTTTAGCAATACCATTACCTTTCGATCGAATGTGAAGTATTCCCTGTAATGAATCCACTTGACTCGAGGATTTCTCGTCACGGTCCCTATTTGCAAGAAAGAGTGCATTACCATCGGGTACTATAATGGTTCGTTATCTGGCCCACGTTTTGTAGGTCAATAGATGCGTGGGCCGAGGCTATCGGAATTCTTTTTTCAAACGAAAGCCTTTGCATCGGCAAAGTCGACGTGTCGCTCTAATTACGGCTAGTAGTTTCATTAGCTATAGAAGGAAATTGGTTCGTATTAGCATGGCGCAATAAAAATTAAAGAAACGTTACATCACCTATTGTAAGCCGCGCTGATCCAGTGAAATATGAAACATGTATGGGGGTTGGCAGCGAGCCAGCTGCTTGCATCACACTAAAACAAAGGGTTTCATATCAGGAAATTGTTCCTAGAACAATAGCAGAAAATATAAGCCTGCTTGTATTACAAGCTCGAATATCTCGTACTTGAAAATATCATTGGAGACATTGAGTGTCGTACACGCATGACTTGTTACATTACATTGTCAATTGTTCATGTCATTAGACTGTGCTTGTCGATATCATTCATTTACTCGATCGATTATTTAATATACTGCGCAAAATATAACTTAAAAAAATAAATACATGATTTAATAGGGTCTGGATGAGGGTACCAAAAGCGGGACTTATAAGGCAAATAAGTAATTTGATAAGAACATTCTACTATTCTATGCGTACAATTTGGGCGTTGTTGTTATTATCGAGCCTCTAACATTCTACGAACCGCATCACAACAGTGCTAAAAAAGCACGTGCACATAGTAATTGACATTACTATTCTTTTGTAGCATTGCTGCGGGTATAAAAATAAACAAATGTTCTGAAACGTTGGTTTTCCCTCGGGAAAATAGCATGAAGCAACTGAGGAAAACGGCTTTTATTGGTGCTGATAGGCGAAGGAATAACAAATAGTCAACACTTGTGCACTATTGCAATCTTTTAAGCACAGTACATATTGCCGTAATGGCTGCAACCGGTGCTTCTATGTAATAGACGTCTTGAGTTATGAAATAGGAACGCGTGTCCTTATTAATGTCGTAGCGCGTCCAGGCCATGAATGTAGTGCCCTCTGCGACAGCTGCTTTCGATATTCTACAATACCTTATTTTACCTCGTATTGAGTAAAGTTTGACGCTGTAGAAGGTTTGAGTGGAATTAGTGTAGGTCATAGGTCATTGAGTTAAGAGCGCCGCCCGTCGAAGCCGCCAGTTGGCTACGAGCCATCCTGTGGACCGGATCTTTTTATTGCTTTTAACAATATAACAACAAAAAATCTGTGGATATCGTCATGTATCCAGGAATGTTCAGTTCTGTCACGAATCATTTAATGCGTGAGCCATTGCTTTAACTTAAAAAGTAAAATATGAAAATAGTTTTATGAAGGAAAACTTGTAAAGCTTTATTTTGATATTTAACTAAGAATAAAAATGTAATGTAGACTGTGAACTCGTCGGTATGTACCAGCACATCTTGTGATTTCTTGCTACGCCGTAGTACAAGACGCTACAACAGCAGCGTAGCACTCGTAACAGACAACTTGTTTGTACAATTTATTGCTCCCTCGACTGGGATATGTTTGACTGGTTGTGTCTGAAACAGAGCCAGATGACGAGAGCTTTTATTTTATACAGCCTTTAAACTTTGTTCACCGAATCGCCCGCGGTATGGACAAAGCTTACATTATTTTTATATCAGTAAGTTTTTTCCTTTAGGGCTTTATCAAATATATTTTGTTTTTTTTTTCATTGGTTTGGTAGAACCATGTACATAAAATCTGACATCAATAATACGTTATTTCTTTCATAGATTTTTTAAATGCTATGACATTGGGTCTGACAGAATTCGAGTTTTTCAGCAGTAACCGTTACTGCTATCATAATCTGACTGCAATATTACTTGAACTTAATTGGCATACTAATACTACTGAAATGTACCAATACAAAAAAATATAATAGTTTAGTTTGATATACAGAGCTTGACCAAAATTTAAGAGCGAAGAACTGAATTATACATTAGAATTGTGTACATACTTAATTGATCTATAGGTACAAAATATATCCACTTAACTTAGCCCAATAAATATACGTCAATTAATTACTAAGCAATATTACTAGGTAAGAACTTTTAAAATATAGATATCAATATTCTTGGGAGGTACCTTATAGAGCAATTAACACGTTTGGTATTAATAGCCCTTCAGCGTAGTAATAATTGGAAGGTATTCACTGGGGATCATATTACAATCTTGTAGATGAGTCGGGGGCAACTTCCACACGTATTCTGGTATGGTATCGTTTTCACTTGTTTATTTACGCAAAATTAACAAGTGAAAAGCCCAATAGATACAACTGCAACAGATTATATTTTGTATGTATTTTTGTAATTATTTTGCTCCTTAAATATTTTAGTATTTCTTTTAAAATTTTGTTTAGTGGTACAAAGTTCGGCTTTTTTGAAGCAAACAATAATTATTTTATCGCATTATTATATGTATAGCAAATCCGTTTAAAGTGCATAAAATAATTTTATAAAACCTTTCTTACTATTCGAAAATGTATGTTGTTACAGATACATGCGTCTTTAAGTTACTCTAAAGACGTATAATATAAATACATCGATTGATTGATCGCAAAAATTTAATATACATACGTTTAACAAACTACATTCATGACCCCATGTTTTGGGTATCACCGAAGTCGGTCTTTCACTAGAAACCCGATCTGCTCGCTCGATATAAACCCAACCCGAAACCAAACGCGCATAACGGTCTCTAGAGCCGTACGTACACGTGTTTGTGTACCCACGTTCCTTCATCATTTGCCAACTTTAGTGGTTCGTGGAATCAAACCATTTCGCAATAACCTTTAGTCCGCCGTTACCAGAAAATGCAATTCAATCTAATATCCGCACTCACTGCAGTACCATTAACGGAAAGTGCAACATGATCTGAACCCGGCGCAGTCCAGTTATGACAGTTTTAAATTTTAATACAAAACTAGACGTATTTGCCGCATACCCAACAACGTAATACAGTTTTCCAATAACATTTATACTTGGGTTTGTAATAATAAAATGAAATGGAAATCAGAAACATACTGACCTCTTTGAAGGGTATTGGAACCAATTTTCCCGGAGAAAAGATAGTGGAAGGTCACGAAGTCGGTTTTATTGTTGTCATACAACATGGAGGGAGGATGGCTAACTTCAATTGTGAGAGGAAAAAATATGAGGTGGATCCCGAATTTCAATCAAAGAAATGTCTCATGATTATGCCTACATATGATAAACCTAACAAAAGTAATTCATATATTAATAAATTGTTTAAATTTTAATAATATACGTACATAAAATCTGCCGTCGAAATTATATACTAACGTGTTCTGATTGGGTAGATAATTACGACACATCAAGGCAGTAAATTGCTCCGCATTCATGTCGACTGAAACCTGTCAGTGCCCGTCATGTATGCTCAGTGAACCAGAAGAGCTGTCACGGAATCAAAAGTAACAAATATCATATTTTATTACACGAAAGGAGTCGTTTTTGTTGTGTCGTGTGCATAAAGGAAGGTGGGAGGAGAGGCCAGGCAGAGCTTTCCAGAGCTTTCCAGTATATTCCTGTCTGCGCAGATATATAAGGGCGTTCGTCGTAATAAATGGTGACGTAAAGATTTACCACGTTCACTATACTCGCTCATGTTGCGGAAAGATATAGGAAGTAATGGTATTTAAAGATACTATTGTGGGAAGTTCGCTTTTGATATGATCCTTTGATTTATACCGCGGAGTGACATGAAAATGTGAGACTTTACTTTCTATTCTGCCTGTGAAAGTGATTTAGTTTGGTACGTGGGTTGGTGACAATCATCGTTTAATGTAAGCCGTAAGATTTAACTAATAACATTGGAACCTTTCTTGCTGCAACTGTTTTTCGGATGGTAGCTAGACTCACGTCGAGGCTCTTTTGGAAAATAATTTGTCACACAATGATCATCAGTCATTATAAATATGACAATTTGGTTATTATCGAAATGTCCAGTAAAACGGATCAGACAGTTTTTCCTCTTGAACTGGAAAAGATCTGGAAGCCAAAATGTCTGATTATCTATCAGACGTTAGAGTAAAGATAGACAGAAGATTGATGTTATTTTTTTACTTTCATTCCTACTTCGATTCTACACATCAAGTAGTAATGTAACACACATTTAGAAGATTTAATCGATAGTAGATTCCACGAAGTTCTTATGTCAACTGGACTGGATTTAAGGCTTCCGCCAAATCGTCTGTAAATATACTGTGGATCGAAGTTAGCTCTTGCTAGTCAGCCATAAAATTAAGTATTATTGGAAACTTGATTTGTTATACTGAGGTATATTTTATTGTATGTTTCAAGTATAGATAGATTACTGGGAATCAAACAAGTTTATTTCTATAAGGGCAGGTTCTATATGGGCAGGTTTTAGTATGTATAGATAAGTATTGAATAAACATTTTACGTTCGTAAAGTTAAAGCGATGGGTTAATATTAGTATCGAAGTTACTGTAATTCTGTTGGTTATTGGCTCGCAGCACAATGTCTTCTTGCCGACCTCTCTGCCCGCCTGCCTACTTTTACGGCCCACATAAAACTTTATAGGTTCTTACATCCACTTTATTATGTGTTAAATATACACACTAAATTTCACTATTAGATCTTATCCATTTGTTTAATAAATCAAGCCCGCGAAACGGCCGTCTTTATGTTTAATTAGCTCTTGAATTGTGTCTTGAAGAAGAAATATTGTAATTGGTCTCCGAGTGAAAGTGATTGGCTGTTTTTCTGGGTCAGATTATTCAGAATTTTTAAAGTTACCGAGATCGTTGGCCCTTGTGTAATTAAACGAGTCAACATAAATCTGGGCAACGAGACGAGCGGGAGAGTCCCCGGATTGCCGTAACTTTGTTAGTGAGGCACAGGGCGGCCGCAAGCGCCGCGCCGCCGCGGCTCCGCGTTCTCTCCCATAATCTTCTTCATCTGTTCTTATCTACAAATATTTTCAATGTTTTTTTTATTCGCTATTTTTATTATTTTATGTATGCTTTCTAATTTAAGTCAACATAAGACAAAAAGAACAAACAAAATCTTCCGATGATGGCGATTATATTTATAGTACATCACCCTTCTTACTTAGGTTTAGGGTTTCGGAGCTCTTTGCGATAACATGTCTTAATTCTGTAATCTATAAAAGCTTCTCCAAAATGCCAAGGTACTTCAAATTCTTTACTTTTTAAATAATTTACTTACAAACAAATGTTGTTATACAAGTAATTTCTATGTAGAGAACAGGAGATATTATTCTAGTGGACATTGTTGTTGCCAGTTCAACTGTTTATCTGTTCAAATGTCCGCGTTGAGATAGCCGCTTGCTTAATTCGGGCAGCGAAATAGTTCCACGAGTAAAATGGGATTACGCAAATAACAATATTGGGGGTTTTAGATAAAAAATTAGTCCGCCAGGTAGAGTTCTAAAATATTTTGCATACATATTTTTCAACAACTATGTAGGTATTTTATAATGTAATTAAAAAAATACATTATAAAATAACAGATATAAGAAATAAACAGTTGAATTATTGCAGTTGTTGAAAAATTACGAGGCGTAAATTGTAACAATCTATTTAGTTTTTAGATTAATGAAACATAAATATGTATGCAAAATAACTTAGAGAGTAATATATAAAGTATTTTTTAAGTTTCCGTCTCATCTACCACTGCACTATTACTGCAGAGTAGTTGTAGTCTATTAGGTACGAGGGGGTAGGATATTGAGAGGATCTATTATTAGTACTTCATTAAGAGGAAGCCTTCCCAGAAAAAATATTATAGTCAAAAACAATTGATGAAATGCGTATCGTAAATGTAGTGTTTCGTGTCGTCGTCTAAAAATAAAAAGCTTTCTCTCATTCATTTAAACAAATGAGATCCATAAATTGTATTCTTGATATTCAATAGTACCTACAGACTTTATGAATGAGTCCCCAACGTGCATATGTTTTCCTCTGAAGGAACTCTCGATAAAGATGAATAGCAAAGCCTTTTACAGCTGCAACGGGGTATTTGTGTACTCAATCAGGTTGTACCTTCTTATAGAGGTAGCATTATTATGTACACGAGATATATCAGACCGTGATGTTTCTTCTTTTAGGGGAAGGTGGGGTAAGACGGGGACCTTAAGGTATTTCATAAATAAAACCCATCTTTTTTAATTGCACAACGTAGGAACTTTTATTAATTAAATAATCAGTCTTTCTTCTTTTAATAACAATCAGTCAAAACAAAAAAAAATAAGTTCTTCTCATAAAAATATAAACTTTTAAAAAATAACTGAATCACCCCATCTTACCCCACCTATAGGGTAAGATGGGGTATACCCCTGGGGTAAGATGGGGTATAGACTATTTAAGCGCCGTCATCTTCACAAACCGGGCAGATATGTTCAGCTTCGTCATCGCTGTCTTCCACTCCTGCACAGACACAATGCGCTCACTTGCCTCAAGTACGATAAGTGATACAAGCATGATAATCGGAATACAAGCCGCGACAGTATAGACATTCTGTATCTTCTTCTTCTGTGCCTTTTCGCTTTTTCGGTTTTTCAAGTTCTCTTTATTGTTATTTTTGTCATTTACTTTTTGTTTGTTACATGTGGTTTTAGTTTCTACCTATTTTAGTTTTCCTCTCATTCTTTTTTATATAGAAAAGCAGTAATAATAGCTGCTTTTCCCCTTCTTCGAACTTGTCTTGGTCTTTTTTCGGCGAATCGCGAATAAGGCATTAACTTTTTCGGGCTAACCAGATGGAATGCATCATTATCTATATAATCATTTACTGTTGCCTGCTTGAGACATGAGGTTGAAGCAGTTGGTGGAGGTGGAGAGTTTGCTAAATGATTTACGGCGGTGTAGCCATTTAAGCATCAGGAAATGACAACATTACTGTTTTTGGAACTGTACTATAAAAAAATAGTTAATGTTGAATGCAATCTCAATACAAACTGAATAACAACTCAGCGGATAAGATCGGGTACCTACCCCGTCTTGCCCCACATAAGTGTCCCATCTTTCCCAAACTGGACTTAAAAGTTGTATTGAATTTTTAGAGGTTATAAATCAAAAGAAACCGGCATGAATTAATGAGTTTACAATAGTAAAATAAATACAAATTAACAAAAAAAATATGTCACACATTATGTTTATCATACATTATAACAGTCATGCACTTTATATGCTTCAATAATTAGATAAAACCACTTCAAATTTTAAAAATGTACTTACCATGAAGAATCGTGCGCTCCTTCGAACAAACTTTTTGCGACTCTAACAAGTACTGATAAATACGACTAGATGGCGTCAAAATAACTTTTCAATTAATACTGTATTATATATTTTTGGAGGGTCCCCATCTTACCTCGCTACCCCGTCTTACCCCACCTTCCCATACTTCATTTTACTTATAATGCATGTGAGAATTTGTATTATTCAATAAGGGAAGTCGTTTTAAAATAATACAATATTCATCTGCAGATGTTCATTTATTTATCAATATTCATCTACTACATCTACGTCCAGTTTTCTAACAGATCATAGACTGAATCCTATTTATCATCTTCGTGTTAATAACTAAATGTATTATTATAAAATGAAAAATATTCTTATACCAGGAAAGAACACAATATTAAAAATAAACATTCCATGAGACAGACACGATAAATTAAATACTGCGTAAACAAAGTAATAATATTTTCTGGACCCAATGTTGGTATAAAGCTTCGCTGAAACAGCGCAGATTACTGAGAGTAATATTTACTGGTAACTTGTACATTATAATAATGCTATGTTGTTTATTTAGGGTCGTATTATTACCTATTTCACAAAACTCCCAATGAACCTTTACCCAACATTCGAAATGGTTAAATGATAGCGCGGCCACCCCCTAAACACAGAGATTAACGAAAATTTGGTTTATATCTTGATTGTACTTTTTTTAATTTGACTAATCTAAAAGATCTACTGTAGTTGAATTGATGATAAGGTTTGTTTACGAGTTTGGTTAAGTTAAAATATAACAGCAAATCACTTTTAACTAACTAGTGAATACTACTTAATAACAAGTAAATACGAGTCATGTTTTGACATCTGCCGCATCTCGTGAATTGATCCCTCAAGACACAATTTCATATACGAAACTATTTCGAAGGATTCCTCTCACACCAGCCTTTGTGGTCCGTTCGGCAGTGTAGCTTATCCGGAGCATTTTCTTTCAATGAGCATTGGACATGGCACTGGCAGGACGACTAATGCAAAGGCGCGGAATGACAAAAATGTATCCCCCGCTGTCCGACCTGTGTCACTCAAGATTTTCCTTTAGACCCTTTATTCCGGGCCAACTTACAGAAAACACGCAAATCATCTTGGGGCACGTAGCGTTGTAATATATTGCTGAGATTGCGTAAATATTTCTACGTCATTAAAACGTTTAACAAAACATGGAGGTCCGTCGTCTGGGAGTCTTATTTATGTTCAAGATTGGTATCGTTAATAAGGTAAGTTGATTCGTAATACTGAAAATGTACGGCGTCTTTTGTTTTTAGGCGCCTCGCCAGCTGCGCCGGCTGTTGTCACACTTATTAATAAGATGAAAGAAGCGACGTCGCCGAGTCTCTAGAGTAAACTGGGGAGTACATAATGGTAAACGTGTCGTTAATAGGTAACGTAATTATGTAATATCAGTCGGGGTGGACGACTAGTGGGTAGGAGAGTGGTGATTGTCCCTCAAGCCTTGTTATGGGTATAATGTGAGAATTAAGTCAATTAAGTATCACTTTAGTCATAGTCAAAGAAGGAAATAGAGTGGTTTATTTATTATTATTTATTTCTGAAATGATAATCAGCCATTTAAATTTTTCTTAATAGCTTAGACTTTTTTTCTAATTAATACAGCATAATTTGACGTGAATAGGTACAATATATTTCCAATTCTAAGGTGCTGCATTGGCGTATGGCTAAGTTCAATAATTGTCAGTGGCAGACAATGATATAAAGTCGGACCGTGCAATTCCTGTCACGTAGAGATTATATGAGACATCGCCAGCCAACCGCAAATGAAGAAGTTCGCCTACACTTCGATGAAACATGGCTGTTTCTATTTCTGGGAATTTATCCAATCAAGACCGAGTTGGTCATTAGTTTTGGTCTGACAGCCAACGAGTTTATTACTTGTCTATAGCTAGTTTTAGCTCGACAGATCACCGCGGCTGAACAGGATATAAGAGATCTTAGATAGGTAATGCTAAATCGAGTGTCGAATTTGTAAGAGCGTGTGCCTATATTCTGTGTGAAATAGGTAAGTATAATTTAAAAATACTTGTTTACTCTATGTGTCCTAAAACGTAGCGGTAATATTTTTTCAACCAAACAATACCGTATTTGTCAAGTGCGTTCACTGTAAAGGTGATTTACATAAAGTACGCAAACATTTGGATTCTAAAAACACATGCACTCACAATTTTTATTTGAAATCAAAACAAAAACTGTTTACATAAATAATCAAACAAATTTATTTAATCGAATTTGTGTATTTACAGGTTTGCAAATGGTGTAAGAATGCAGACAGAACATATTTATCAAGCGCACTTCTGTCCATGATTTCATAAAGCGGCCAGTGTTGGGAAAATGGCTTCCTGTCAGAGACATCCTGGACTCGTTCGCATTGTACTGCTGAATATAATATAGGTACGCTTAACTTTGTGATTTATGCCTAGTTCTTAGTTGTAGACGTCATTTCAATACTTAAGTGAAAAATTTAATGGATAAGGCTATTTTAGAAAGTGTTTGGAGATTGTTAAGTAATTTCCCTTTTTTCATATGCTTCTTGAATGTGCTAATAATTTTACTAAGAATAAAAAGGTTTAACACAACGTATTAGTAATAATGAACAAATATTACAAAGTAGTTTCAGTTTTTTAGACAGATATTCTCACGAACACGAAACTGAAACTGATACCGCTTGGATGTCGGTTATAGATCCAACAACATTACCCGCCTTTGCAAAGTTGGATACAATAACTTATTTGTTAATCCAAGGCATAAGCTACCTCCATACCAAATTTCATCAAAATCTGTTCAGCCGTTCGAGCTTGAAGGGGTAACAAACATACACAAATTAAAACAAGCATTCACTACTTTCTCATTTATAAAATGAGAGTGATTACTTTTAGAAAGAAACAAAACACTGCCACATGTTTGTTTTGTTACAAAACAAGAATGAATAATTTGAGCTTTCCTGCAATTGGTGAGCAATAGAGTGTGGCGACGCGGCGATCCGGCGGATAGGGACCGGATGCCGGCGATGTGAGGGCAGCGGCCACGCCAAAGGGCCCGAGATACCATAATATATGGTATTCGATACAAAACCTTCATGGAATGTGAGATACCTTTATTTATCTATGTAGATAGAATATGTGATCATCATCTTTAGTGATTGAGGAGTCACGTTATCTATCTTAAAAATAAAAATGTTAATAGGAATAAGTTTAAAATAACTGTAAATTTACTTTGTTTTTGTAAACTTCGAAATGAAATTGCGAATTTGTGAGATGTATTTTTTAATCTATACTATGAAAAGTACTTATTTGGTTTCTGCCAGTTAAACCAAATTAATTAGTAACGGTTGAATTTTTTAATAATTAATATGACTTGGTCTAAACTTTTACTTTTTATCTAATTTTACGAATATTTTTAACACACTGTCTACATACGTAAAGAAATAATACACTATTAGAATGCTTGTAAGTCCTTTTGGTATGTATGAGTGTTTCCTTGTTTACTGAGATTAAAACAAAGGACCTATTACCGTAAAAAGGTTCGTAATCCCGGATATATTTTACTTACGAACAAAATCTGTTACGTCGTTAGTCCGTGATTGAGTATGTCTGAACACCGAAACTATATTTATCTACATCGGTACTATTAACTACACGTTTAGGAAGACGAGACTTAAGAACTGATTTCACTCTCTTTTTTTGCGTACCTTGGAAAGCAAAGGGTAAACACGGAACTCAATTACTAAGGATGCTGTTTGGTCATAAATTTGAAAGGTGACGACTTTATTTTTGCAAATTAGTTTTCCTTTTCGTCTATTTGTGCGGGACCTTTAGACTCGCAAGTTTGACATGCGCTGGACGTGTCTCCTCTTATTTATATGAGTATTTCATATTTAAAGCAACCTAATGGTTTAACCATTAGTTACATGCCAGTTATCACGATTTAAAATCCACACTGCAGATTATTGATTGAACTTTGCGACCTAATAGTAGTGGTAAAAGTAGCGGATTAACCGTAATGTTAAACTTGCATTTAATGTTAAAACAGATATTGCGTTGAAGAGATTGTAGCCATGTTAGTAGACGACGACAGCGCAGCGCCAAGAACGTATCAAGTGTCGATAAGATATAGGAGCGCCGGAGGCTGCGATGGGGAGTGCAAAACCAAATGGGATCCGATGTATCTCCATGCTAATCTCCGCGACACACTCGCTTTGATGTGTGAAAATAACTTGGGATTTATCGCAAAAATCAAATCACTCTAAAAGGTCCTGTATAAAGCTTTTGTACAAACACAAGCGTTTATGTCGCATATTATGAATAAATAGACTTTTCACATTTTTTTCCACGCTTTGTGACTGGTATTTGTAACAATGCAATATAAAGTACTAAACTTTAGATATTTTCAAATGCAGAATACTGATTTGATTCTCCCGACAATTTGAATTTTGACGCTCAAAATCTCAGTATACATCAACTCTTTTGAAAGGAAATTAATCATCGTGTACAGTCGGGCTTCAATTAAATCATTAGGCAACACAGACCGATATACGTTAGCGAATGAGCGATAACGATCATAACCAGTCGGAAGCCCAGTGCGTGGCACGCAGCTCTCCAAACCGGGGCATAATCAGGCGTCGAATCATTTGCGCGGTACTGACTTCATTTGCCAGTAATGATCGACGCCGCCTCTCGACGAGCTCAAACGTTTTCCCAATATTATTCCCAAATATTCGAAATCAAACAGTAAGTATACATCAGACTAATTTAGCTAGAATCATTTCATGGATTTGCTGAACAGTGTTTCTAATTTATAAATGTTTCCAAATACGAACATACAGAAGTCTTTATAGATTAGTTAGTAATCCATCAGTTCGCAATAATTTACTATTAATTACTTGTTAACGCCTTGTTTGGGTGAGTCACAGAAAATATAATACCAATAACTTTCTGTCGTGTTTCCATCCATTGGTAACCACATCGACATGAATAAATGGAAAAAATCGGAATGGATTGATTCCGGGTTGCGTGCGTTCCGTTTGTCACGCTGTTTCATCGCCACAAGGAAGTCCTTGTTCCTGTTTTTTGTTGTATGGATATGATTTTATCGCGGAATTTATCGGAATTATATTTTTTATTTATTATGTGTGGCGCCGAAAGCTTCTTCGAAAATATTTCTGTTATAACAAATACGAATGTCTGCCACTTATAGAACACCAGTTCTGCGTATTTACAGCTTCGTATTCCGCAATGTATTATCATCTTTAACTCGGGTCGCAATTAAGATCCCATTTAAGAATTTCATGGTTATTCGAACAATCCACAGAGTTTGAAGGAGGTAAGTCTATAATGAAATTTAATGATCTGGGAAAGGGGACTATCTGTGGGATTTTCTCTTTGTAATGTCGTCAAGCACGCAATTAGATTACGACTTAAATAAATACAAATGAGATACTTTTGACAGAATTAAAGGGAGATGGGATACTAAATTCGTGTTGGTAATTTGTTGAAGGATAAAAAGGAACAATAACTTAAGCTGAGTACTTACTATGCATAGCTTAGACTGTATAGGCGGGATTCTTGGAGTACAAAGTCAATCTTTCCGCTTTAGAGTAAGTTAGTTTGGGGAAAGTTTCAGCATTTAAGTTTTATGCGTAGGTAGTGGAGCCGGGGCGCAGAAACAGCCGCCGGCGAGGACACAGGTCGCGCAAAAAGATCAAGTGCCATGAGCGAATGTAATTATACAATTATTTGGAAATGATAATGTTCGTGTTTAAAATAGATTTACTGAGTGCTAATTGCTTTGGTAATGAGATTAGGTTAGAATATTGTTTGCCGTATTTAGGTAAATGTTGAACATAAGCTAAAATATTGTTTTATAATCCATTGTTTGAAGCAATACCAGATTGTGTGCGTGTTTCTAATCAAATTCTCGAAATTATGCAATCATTTTCGTTTTCCACAAATATCGTCCGTGCTTCCCTATTACTAGGTCGCCTTGTAGCGACAGAATGTTAAATCTATTCATTGCGCTTTCGTTCTTATAGAGCAGGTTTGTAGACTATTTAATCTAGTTGCTCTATCGGGGAATTGGCAATTTGCATGCGGTTTCTTCCAAGCGACGTTTTCCTTTAATGTTTGGATGTAATCAACGAATCTACTTAAGTATGTATTGCTTTATCACAATGTGTATTACACTATAAATGAAGTCACACAGATGGAGCATATTATGGTGAAAGTATAACCCTTTGCGCTATTCCGACGATTCTCGCTGTGTCGAGATGTAATGAGAATGAGACAGATGACAATAAAAACTGTGAGGTTATAGCCACAGTCTAGACAGCTGTTTATACAAATAACTTTCTGTGAAGGTGTGTATTAGTATATTGAATATAAATTGGACTTCTCTAGGAAAGAATATAAATTAAATATTTATAAAAGAGTAATATTAGTGGAGCTGGCAAGGTTTCAGGACCCAGACCATTGCATTGTGAAATACGTCAGCGTGCATTGAATAATATGAAATATATTTCTTTACCGAATTGGCAACAGGTGCTAAAAGGTATCCACGAATGCAAAGGTAACTAAATGCGACCGCGACCTAAATACCTATTTTAGCATTCTTCCACAAACGATTTTGAACTGGGCGACATATTTGCCTTGCTAATGTGGTTTTAAAAGAAGCATGATATAGTTGTTGGTGTGTGGGATTCACTATGCAGATATACCTGCTTTAATCAGTTCCTAAGAAGAAGAAACAAGGAAATATTGAATGAATATCATTAAATATTAGGCGTATCGAAGAAAATCTTCCAAAACTGGTTTTGTAAAACGTTCTTAAACACTTTAAGTTAATCATTTGTCGGCAGATTAATTAATCAATGGATTTATTTGTCACTTGTTTATTTAACTCATAGCTTCTCGTGATTCAATTAAGCGGAGTACAGACTAAATTTATGTCGTAATCTGAGTCGTCTTCTTGTTTTGCATTAATTGGACGTTACGCGAAGGTTTTACGATAACTTAAAAATAAATGTTCATTAAATAATGTTGATATTCTCAGACTCGTAATTTCCGTTTTATCAGTTTTGATTTCAGATTGATAAATCTTTATTATAGAAACAAATTTAATCACAAACTGTTAAATGTTTCACTTAAAAGTTAATATGATAAAACGTATTATCTATCCGAGAGCGGGTGTCACTCATTATTTGAAGATAATTCAATTGTCAGAGTTAATGCTGAAAATTGTCAAGGTAGCAGAGCGTGCCCGTTTGAAATTCAAGAAATTATGAGGAGCGGCGGCGTTTAATCGAAAAGTACTCTCCTTTGATCTTTGTCGAGTTGCCGTCTGCGACGCCTCCGACGGGCGTGTTCGTGCTCGAATGAATAGTGGGTAGGAATAAGCTCCGGCAAAAGAGACGCCGTGCAAAGACCTCGCAGTAATTTCCTCGGCTATGCAAGATTAGCGGATCGAAGCGATGTTGCAAATAAATAACATACATATTGAATAAGTTCCACAATACCTTTGGAAGCAAAAAGTTTAGTCAACATTTCCCATATCAAGTAGTTTAGATAGCATGAACACAATTAAAACGACTTGATTCTCATTTCTAAAAAAAATTCAATTTCAGCAGTAAAATAATATACACCAATGAAAAAGAATACGCATAATGTCAGGTATATGCATAAATAAATCAGCGCAATAAATAAAGTTTTATCTGAGTTATGAAGCCTCTGGGAGAACGAATTTATGAGAATTTTTAACTCCAAATTTGCTCATCATAATTGTTCTTTTAAAAATGACTGTTTTTACTATATGGTAACATTTTTAACAAAGAATTTAATATTAATTGTTTCTGTGCGATATATTCTCGTTATTTCTACGTAATTGTGTGTTTTGAGGTTTGAAAGTCATGGTTAGCCAGGTAAGGGAATCTCAGAGATTGAACCTTTGACCCGCGGCTGTTATACAAGTGTTGTTTGATCCCTTTTCTTAAGGGTGCGTGTGAAGTCAGTATGACCGTCAGTTTTGACGAGTAACTCCTTACTTGCATTATAATGATGTGTTATGAGAATTTGTGTTGTATTGAATTTATTGAGGTTGAGAATGTATACATAGTTGAGTTAAATCATTAAAATCGATCTTTTGGCGTAAATAAGTACAGCATTCAAATAGAAGAACTCAATTAATTACAAGTTACGATTTAAAAGTAGTAGTGTTTAAATAAAACAAGTACAAATACCGCCTAATTACTATACTCTTACAACTATGACCATCTTATAATTATAAATACAGTTTAAACAAAAAACTCCAAACAATAAACAATCCTTTCTCTATAAGCTTATTATTATTTCCGTCTCAATACAAACATTATTTTCCTCGAGCAGTTTATCAAATTTACTTAAAGGTTACAACAAAATGCAAACTCATATTCTCCGTCCGTAATCCCAAAAAGGTTTTGATATTAAATAGAGAAAAACCCTTAATCTAATTCGAAAGAAATCACATTTATTATTTGTTCTCCCATAAAGATATATCGGAGGTAAAATGCGATGTTATCAGCGTAATGCTGTCAACAAACTGTTCGGCCAGTACTATCGCCGTACGCATCTGTGTCGGCCAATCCTAAAGATTTATAGAGGCGAAGAAAGACTATAAAACTTACTTTATTATTCCATCAAATGTGCCGCTGACTCATACGGTTTTAGATTTGATATACCCATACATCCTTTATTCCAGTTTGAGAAACTTTATATGTACGGCCCACTCCAGTAACTGTAAATACTTATTTGGAATAAGAAGTTTTCACTCTAAACCGTCATTACTAAACATTAGTTTATTGCGTATAGTTTATGCAATGTACTCATAACAAAACATTGTGTTAAAACTCGGACTCGCGTAGCAGTATCGTAGCCAGCGCACTGCTACGGTCGTGTTGACGTAGCAAACATTTAGCGTTCTACGATCCGCGGCTACGCGGGCATTCTAACTCATACCGCTGTGCTTGCTTCAACTTGTTTCATTGTATTTTATATTTTCAACGGCATTTCTGTACCGTTATGCTACTGGTTCGAGTATGTTCGGTTATTATGAATAGTACGAAAAGCATTGTTTTATTATTAGATATAATATTATCCCAATAACTTTGAGTAAGTATTTGAGAAGGTAGTTATCTTAATATTGATACTTCGATAACGACTATTATATTGAAGGCCTTAAAGGAATTATGAAAACCTAAGTTCATTAATATTCATCTTAAATTACGTCTTGTCTTTACTTTACGATCAAATCGAATTGGGGCCTAGAAAGTAAAATAAAGTTGTCGTAATAAAATAATGGCGATTACAATCTTAGTATAAGCTTAGCAATCGAACGATCAACGTACATTTGAGAATATTATAATTCCTACATGTCCAATCCTACATGTATTTGTAGGTTTTTTCGCCAAAAGAATGGCCTAGTGTGACTTTTATTCGTGACAATAAGAATTCCCTTCGAATAGGCTGAAGTTTTAATATCTTACTCGTGAAGCAGTCTATCTCACGAGTCATGTATTACAACTTAAAAACTAAAACATGACGTCGAGAGTTCGAAAATTTTGATGTAAAACCGTCTAGAAAACAGACTAGCAGGAATAACTAAAAACTAAAGAAAAGGTGGAAAGCCCGTACGAAATACTATGGAAAAATAATGAAGGCGAAAGGCACACGTTAGAAAACAGTTAAAAAGTATAAAAAGTGATCGGCACCCCATATGAATTATGGCACCAAGATTTTCTAAAAAACTCCAAAAAGTCGCCTGAAAGGCTAAACTCTAACTTCCACAAGGATATTAAGCATACGAGTGTTCACTTATACATACACGTAGTTATATTAAATGCAAGTTGGGAAAGCGGTTAGCTGCACGTTGAAATCAACCTACATTTTAAGTTGGTTAGCTGTTTACCGGAGACCGAAAGTTTGAAGGATTAATTATGTATACACGTTTACCTGTTTATCAGGAAACTTCATGAAGCTATCGCCGAACGGTAAAACTAGAAAGACAAAATTTATAACGGAATATTCGACTAGGAGTTGACCAAGTCTTTGTTTGAACATTTTATTAAAGGACGATAACAATTTTCTGCAAAATCACAATACTTGATTGCCTTTTATTTTCGGCCCGCGTTTGTTATTGTTAGCTTCAAAATCGATTACCCAATACAAATACGGTGACACTTTTGAAAGTCTCTAAAATGTAAGTGGGGTGATGAGTCAACATAAATTCTATTAAAAAAAAATGTTCCACAAAAAATGACAAATTAATATCGGGATTCTCTTGGTTTAGCCAGAATATTGATGGTGTCAAGAGGCGCCTTTTCGGTTGGCGTGAGGCAAATCGAAACAATTGTTGTTACTGAGTGTTGTGTTTGCAAAATAAATGCGTGAGATAAAGCGTTCGGCGGCACGCGACGCATTCCGTGTACTTGTTTCGATTCGTTTACATTTTTTCTACATATTGCTTACAAACATTATACTGGAACGTAAACATTCCAACATTTGAGACGCGCCTTATTATTTCCAAAGTATCACATTGTCTATCGGAGATAGGAATGACAAACAAGGTTTTAATAACAAGCGTTGACAGCTGTCATCTGACGAGTCTTGACGAAATAATTCAATTGTTTCTTTTTATACTTTTATTCAAGTGTGCTATTCTTTTTCTAAAGATATTATTTTTCTTTAGAAAAAAATATTGATGTAATTCAAGGAGGCTAAGCGTTATATGTGTTCATCCGTTTAATTAGATCGTATGGCTGCGTTTTCCTTATTAATTGAACAGAGTACATTCTCACACGTGGCTTAGCGCGAATTCGACGGTGAGCGTTAATTGTAATTCAATTGAATACTAATTAATTAATATAGAAACCAGCGATAGTATAGTTACGTAAACGGTTTACGGAGGACCAACACAATGTTGTATTGCATTGGCGTAGTCACGAATAAAAAACTTCAAACTGCGAATGTAATGTACTCGGGTGATCGTTTATGCTTAAGGTCTATTATACGCTAATAGAGACAGACATGTGTTCTTAATGTTAGATTGAAACCTGTAGTTGAAGTATGAACCCGAACATGTAAAATCTATTGGAAAAATGCAACAACTCGAGTGTTGGCCAACAGAGCGAGTCTGTGCCAAAACCTCACAAATATTTTGTTACTTCTTCACTTATGCGGTCACGAATTCACTGTGAATGTGTTTCAGAAAAATTGTTTTGATATCTACGTGGAAACAAAACTCTGTAAATAACTGTGAAAACATATCTATAATATAAACTTACAAAGCATTCTGTAAAAAGCTTATAAAAGTGAAGCTTTCTACAACATGTAAGAATAACATGAGCGAAAATGACGAGAGTTAAATCTATTCAAAGCTTATAGAGATAACCTGAAGCACACAAACAAACACTTCCGTGTATGTTAGTAAACATTAACAAAGGGAATGAACGACATTACAAATTAACAGCTTTTGTGCGACACGCTCTCCTGTGTTAGCACATTTATTCGTTTATTTCGAGTTTATTTTATTCATTCGTAACTCGAAACGAAATCTAAAAGAACGTACATAAATGTTTGTTGCGAATAAGAAAAAATACGGATTTATTTGGTTTAGGGACATGACGAAAATAAAGAGAGATAAACGAGGCTTTAAACGTATAAAAGTTTTTTGGGTAGTTATCACATAATTTAGGTGATTTCGTAAAAATGCCTAAAATATAAATAAGGAAAGTTTTTCGTTAAGTAGCGCGACAGGTGATCGTGTGTTGGTTAGCGCTGGCCTGGCCCCGGTGCTCACGAGTGTTTGCCGGCAAACTGCGCGACTCGAGCGGGCGGCAAATAAGTCGAGGAGCACTCCGCGATACCAGCGTCACAGTTATAACAGCGACAACGCAAATATTATCGCCGTAAAGTCACCTTTACGACATGTTAAATTAATACTTCTCATTGCCTTTTACTGTTCGAACATAAAGATAACGGCGGTATTCACTTACTTAGCATAAACCTAAACGTACAACGACGGTTTACCTTATTATAAATATGTCTGTTCCGATGTCTGTGCGAATGTAACAAGCAATAAACGTTTCTAAAAACCATTTTAAACAACTATGGTTTAATTACAAGTATTGATGGATATGGTGGTTGCAAATTATGCATGTTCCTGGCTACTGAAACCAATGCAGTGATGCGTGTATCAAACGTGTATCGCTCACGTTACCAGCTAATATCCAATACTGTTTATTGATCTGGAGTTGCCTAATGTGCCTGTTGTCATCCACTTAGCCGTAAATCTATTGGAACTACATTGTAAATGATCCCATATAACTCTATATGCACATATTTGTAGTGTTCAAAATAATTAGTCATGAATATGTATTTTTACGCGTTTATGGTGTGCTTACGAAACATCATATAAAGAGTTTTATTGCGTCTGCACACGTTCGTAATTGTTTCCCCGCGAGAAGTACGACACGTGAAGTCCATTACTTTGATTAGTTTTATAGATTGATATAAAATGCGCATAGCAAATATATTGGTAGCTGCTAAGGTGATAAAGCTTTTATCTATGTACACTGATAGCTGTCGAATACACTGACGAACTGTGAAATATTTTAGTTCTTTGTAGCATTTCCTTTATGGTACTAAAACATCAGAGCATTTCCCTGTAATGTAATTTCGTGCGAATGCTCGCGTGCTCTGTTCGCAGTACTCATAGCGACTTGGCATTTCCCTGTAATATTACGTAGGAACATTTTGTTTTTGTTTAAATTTCGGAACTCGCAGCACATCGCCTGCGCTAGACGAAATTTTACACCAAAATTTTTGTTTTAAAATTAGGTTTTAACAGAATGGCAAGCTCTCGATGATCGGTTCATGAAAGAGTGAAGCGACTAGTGCTGTTCTGTTACAATTAAATACTGTAGTGTATAATTACCCTTACAGTTGTATATGTATAAGCTACATCATACTATAAGCGCCCATTTTTCATTTGTTCATTGCCATAAATTATATTTAAGACGATCACGCCACCCGTAAATGAAAATGGAGGACATTTTCTGTCGTTAAGGTTTTCACGGTTATTTTCTTTTACGAGTTTACCGACGAAAGTCACGTCATTTTCAAAATAGACTGGTAAATTAATTACTCCCTCATCTAGTTGGTTTTGCTTCCTCGAAAGCTACAGGTGAAAAAATAAAATGAACTTTTTTTTTGGAGGTTTTCACGTTGTTGCCTTATTATGTCATTAAAAGCAACGGTGTCTCAAAAAGGAATCACTTTTTAATATTGTGTCAAAAGTGCCCTCAGAGTTATTGAATGTACATTACTGAATACTGAAGCGAAATATATTTAAGGTGGAAAGAATGAAATACAAAAACAATGAAAGAAAAACCAATAAAAGTTGTTTTATTGGCCGTCGTCTGTTGAAACACCTGTTACGTAATGAGTTTTAAATTATTTCTTATTGATGAAATTTCACAAAAGATGATTTAAAATTAATGTGATGACCTCAATTATCATCGGTTTGTAAAACATTGCAGTCATTTCGTACAATCATTTGTATTAATAATTAGTCATGTATAATGTATCCCTTGCTACTCTGCGATGTCAAGGGTTGCAAACTCTAAAAAGACTAAGTCTTTATTTTCTTCCGAAAACTTAGGTCGTATTGAAAAATATAAAATGTTTAGTATCTCACCTTGTAAGATTGACCAGCTGTTACCTCGAACATGTAAAGAGCACCTGCATATCAAGTGAGCCTGGTCACGTCCCGTCGACTCGGAATAACGCTAGAACTTCATGCAAAACGATATTTTGAATGAGGAACATATTTGAGGACGGCGTTCCGTAGTTCTCCATTCACATTTTGAAAACGAATAAAAGTGTTCTTTTTGTTTTGCTCGAATTGTGTCGTAATAGTTAGGGTAATGCGGTGGTTAAGGCATATATTATTGAGTTATTTATACCTTATTAAATATTAACGGTTGATAGTTTAAGTACTTACGCCTACTTCTTCCTCTTGTTATTCTTTCTGTCACTGACTCAGTGTTTCTTAAATATAATTTTAAAAGGTAATGGATTTTTTATATGCGACTACTTAAAATGCGAGTACAGACATATTCCTTTTGTAGCAAGAATGACTTAATAACTAGAATGAGAAAACGTCACTATAAATCTTGTGTCTTTTCTTTATGATACAATTACTGCACTTAATTAAAAAGAAATGAATTTGCACATCTAAACAAAAGAAGAAAACATTGATGTGAATCTAAAAAGTAGAATTATGCAAGTAATAAAGAGTATGGCGCCGACATGCCGATGTCGCTATGTTTGTTTTAAAATGAGGCATGACTCGCTATCTTCTGCTATTTGTAAATTAATCTAGTTCTGGCATTCTTTTTCTTTTTCCAACGACTGGTATCTGAACAGTATAGACGATGTACACTTAAGTATAATGAACACGTTTGAAACATCGAATTTTTTATTGAGTAATAATATTTTTATTGATTTTGTCTTTTCTGTTGGGCAAAAAATAATTGGTTTCAGAAACTATTTTATTGAAAACTGAAAACTGTAAATTGTACGAAAATTAAGTCTATCATTCAATAATAAACCTTTTAAATCATAAATCTTTTATCATTTATGTCAATTTAAGTTATATTTTCTGTATATACATAATATGATCTTAAATTATTATCAAATAATAATATACTCTTAAGGATTTTATGAAACCATATCCACTTTTGTCAAAGGTTAAAATAGCTATTTAATGAGTCAACATCCGGCGAGCGACGTGTCTAAATTAAATGACAATTGTGCCTTGTTTGAGAGCAGCAGGTAACAGGTGTCCTGTTTAGTCGCATGAGAAATGAGTTCCATGATATATCTCTAATTCATTTTTTATTTTCACGCTGTGAATTACGACTGCGTTAATAAAATATACGTCACGTCTGCTGTGAATCATCCATCAATGATACCGCCCAGTACCTTATATACTAAACATGAATGTACCTGTATATCTACATATCAAGAATACACGATAGTTGCTTATTATATTACAAAATTGCAAGACAAACCTTAATAATGAGTAATTATTTCCGGGAACTCGGTATTGTTATTAAAGTCCATATTAACCTTTCATCTAGGCACTCGACTGTATTGATAATGTTATGAATTTAGCAAAGCTTAATCATTTCCTCGAATTGTAAAGTGAATCTTGAACATGAAGTTGGGAGGCACTCAATTAATAATGGGGATCGGAATGCTCTGTCCGGTCTGAGAGATTCTGGATAAAAGATTATCGAACGGAAGAAAAACAGTGTTCATATTACTGCGGCTTTAGGATGTCCTTTCATCACGTTTTATGTACTCCTTAGGCAGTTGAATGGAAGTTTTTTCTGGTTTAGTGGAGGTTTTTGTCGGAGTAATGCGGAGGGACGTGCCCCCGCTTTCCTCCGCTCGCCTACTCCCAGCCCCGATGAATATTTTGTGATTTTTACGGGACAGCTGGTTGGGGATATTTATTTGATCAAACTTCTTGATTAGGAATGTTTCCAACGAACGATTGGGATGTGTTTTGATAACCTATTGCTACTTTAGTACGAAGTAAAGATGTGTCTTTAATTTAGTTCTGAGGCTCCTTTACTATCAAAACATATTTAATTTATATTTGTACAATAATATGCTGCAAAATTAAAACGGTTCCTGTTTCATTGAACCTCGCACTAATTGGCCCTAAAAGGATTGAGATAAAATTACAATTTTATAGCATTGTCCTTTGTCCTCATTTCTTTTAAACTATGGTGAGGTCATCGGTCTCTAATGACGTCACAACGAACTATATCTGTATTAAAGGTAAAGTTAGATGAGAGACCTAACTATCGGGCTCAGCGCTGTTATCCTTTTTGGTGAGATCTAAATTAATTGTCAGTTTCTGAGACACTACAATTTTGCCCTATTGTTTTTCACTTGATTGGGAGCGATAATTAAAATTAAGTGTAGGTTTAATGAATACAAATTGGTAGCAACGGAAACTTGGTTCTAATTGTATTAAATGCATGTCTTCCACTACCTCTTACAGATCTATAGGTACTAAGACCCGGGACCGCAGATTAATCAATCGATTTTAGAAATTATTTCGATGTGATAAGGTACATTTTCGCATTTACACTGTTACGGCAGGCACGGGCTAACCAAAGGCACAAATGTATCCAAAATCCATTACATACCGAAACATAATCTTCACCATTATAACTATCTGTGTTATCCGATTACCTTCGTTATTTGAATATTGTTTACTTAGTCTTCGAATTTGTATTAAGTTTAATAGAATCACAAGATTTACGTTAGAATTTGATCGGCAAGCGAAATCTTTGGAGTGCGGAGCTTTCGCGAGACCAGGTCTACCAACACGTCTAAAAACAAAAATGATGCATTTGAGAAAGAGAGACGTCGCTCTATAACGTGTAGAGCGCTGTCTCCCTTCCGCAGGTGCATCAGTATTACTTTTATATGTGGTGGTAGGTCCCCTGATTTGGAAACTGTATCGGCTGTGGAGGGAGCGGTTATCGCAAGCTGATTGAACGCGCAATAAATTTGGATTGCTTTCCTACGTGTAGAGCAATCCTATGAGTCGCGTATCGCGATAATAAATAAATAATCGTTATATACTTTTAGTTATATAGTTGATATAACTAAAAGTTGAATTGTTAATTTTGGTATGTCGTATAGATTTTATATGTACTATTTTATATCTACTTTTATATTTTATATATACCCATTGCAATTCCAAAAGTTGAGTGCTAAAGGAAGACCTTCCAACAAAACATGTTTTCACGATGTTTGAGTTAAGTCGAACCCGAGCGCTGTCGTTACACGTTGAATATATTTAACGAAGTGAATAAACAAGGAACTTAAAGGAATCGTTTCATTTGATGTAGTCACTTTCTCCAACTGGCGCATGTCGCACTTACGTACATGAGCGCATAAAAGAAAATGATAATGAACAGAAAGGTGTCTGTGACGGAATTAACCGAAGTTGAGCGTGAAACTACGTATACAAATAACACGACTGCCACCGGTTGTTGTTAGTTGCGAATACCGTTTTCCTGCTGTTTTCCCAGTTTCATTAACCAGCATCCACGTTAACATTCACCACTCGTTCCCCTACTATTTAAAAGTAAATCATACCCCTACCTATCGGCGGATATTATTCAGAGCACATATCCCTGTACTCAATGCGTTATTTGGTACACACTAAACCAATATATTTATGACGCAGATAAACTAGAGGATATAATATCGTTCAGTCGACAAGTTGAACAGTCTGCTGCTTTAAGTAGCGAGGCGGACGCGGCTTCCGTATTTGAACACTTGCGACTTTAAATGCAGGTGTTCTATGTAATATTTAAGATTGCTTGATGTTCTTAAGCGCTCTCCGCTTCCTGGAAATATTTAGAAGATTTTCCGTGGCGTAATTTTATGATTTTCTTGTATTTGAAAGGACCAAAGAAATAAAAGACAGTTTTCATTTCTGTGCTGCCATGATACGCTGTTGAGAAAGGGAACCTCAAAACATTATTTTTATATTGTAACCCAAAACAAAAAGAACAATTTATGCACATTTAACTGGATCGTAAACTTTTCTGCGGCTGCTGTATATATTATCTCAAAGTTTTGGTTTACACTTGACTAAGAGGTGACTGTGGAGGTGAATTCAAAAAATCAAGGCACGCGGGTGATGTTGGTGGTGTGCGTGTATAGTGACTGGTGGTGGGTTTGGATGTGTGTGAGCGGGTGGGCCCGGCGGGCGCGGCGGTGGTTTGGGCGGGGTGTATCGATCTCCGCGGGGCGCGTGCGCGGGCGGCGGCGAGCGCGCGGACCGCCGAGCGCCACCCGCGCACTGCCGCGCAGTCCGCAGCCGGCCGCCAGCCAAGCGACTGCCGACGACAGCGCCGCGCCCGCGAACCTTCTGTCGCAACGTTTGACATTCAACGCGCGACAACACTCGTACAACCTCAAATCGCCTATCTCACAGGAATTGCTCTAGTGTTATCACTTCGAAACTATTGGAAACTTGCTACGACGACCTAGATGATTAGCCTGACTTTATATTTACCTTTTAGAAAGTGATGAACTTTATTTATTTACACACTTTAGTAAATATTAAAAATTGTAACTGAAAACAGTAAAAATAAAAATAAAATCTGGTTGAATTTAAAAGTTGGTGGTGTGGTGTAAAGTAAAAATGAGGTGCATGATAATCTACTGAAGTGATCGTGTTTGTGACTGAAAAAAAAGTACAGACGCTGGGAGCGTTGCTCACAAGTTCACGGGTCGTTAATTCAGTAGAAGAGAGAATCTGAAAAAAGAGGTCTCGCTTACGTCCGCTCATCGGAGTGATAAAATTTATGACAAACGGTAAGGAGCGTGTAGAATGTAGAGATAAGGGTTGGGTGCGTTATCTGTGCGGGCGGCGGCGGCTCACGTACCTCAGCGCGTGTCGAACAGCGCCCGCGTTAATTACACCTCGCGACTGAAGCCGGTGTCTCCATTCCTTATTCTTATCTCATAGCAATTACATATTGCCGTCATTACTGTCCGCTGATAACTGACCCTCTCGCAATTTACTTCTAAGCTAGATCTATTAGATGATTTGGTTTTAATAGCTCTTTTTTTTCTTTTTTTTTTCTTTCAAGTGGCTCTTTGATTAACTTTCTTTGACATGTTTTCTCGTTAACAGAAACTTAATTAGAACTGATTCCTAGAGCTCTACCTGGATTTCAAACTTTTTACTTTATTACGATTTGAATAACCACTTATTTTAGCAATGCATTCTATTTATAAACATAAACCAGGTATGAAAGAAAATATTTACCGCATTTTCTTTCTTCCATGTCTTAGTTAATAGAAATTATTTCTTAAGCTTACCACATCATAAAAAAGCTAATTAAAACTGTCACGGCACCGTCTAATGTATCACCGTTGGGTGTTGTCTCAGATCTTGTATTAAGAGAAGCCATTCATCATCTCAGTAAATTACATATTTAATGTACGTACACACAAATACATTCTAAGTACAACCTATTTGTCACATGTTAAGTATTTCGCAGCACATTTACTTTGTACGTAGAGCTACAATATTTTTGGTCCATTTAGCTTTGTCACACAGGAAAGGAAAATGACCTCTAGGCATGTATATGTTGCTGTATTGTATACTTTGCCGACAAAGGGACTGGCTTCAATAACACACTCGTTAGGCTAAAAATATTCGTCGGTGAGTTCAGTCGAATGGGTTCAAATTTCCGTGAAAATTTATGTGTGTGTCGTATGTCTTAGCCGTGTTAGCGGAATGTCTAGGCTGTTGGTGTGTCTGTGTGAGTGCGGAGGGCCTGAGACCTGCGTACGTAGGATTACATGACGCCGACCTTCGCCGGTGTCGCAGGACCAACTCCAACCGACCTTTTTGGGCGATACATCTTTGTTCTTGTCATTTAAATTAATCGCGGTATGTTGGGCTCTTCAAATTAATCTTAGTTTATAGAAATTCTTATTCATTGTGTATCTATTTATCTCAAGTTCTAGTTTTTGCGTTGCTATGTGAAGAGCAGAAGTTGTTATGCGCGGTTCCTTTGTTTTGTTATAAAGAAGCTTTGTTATTTATAACAACACCAGCTGATACTTTAATGGATCTTGATTACTTATGTATTTACAAATATACCGTACTTAAAAATTACAAATGTTAAAAATCTATAGTCTAGAATATTGAATTTAAACTTGAAAGTTTCGCTTCAAATGCACAACAGAATAATGTTTTTCCAATCTCTATCGTTTTATATGAACTCACTGCAGCATCTTCCAAATGCACAGATGAGTCTCCATCATATGGAGACTCATCAATAAAATAGTTTCGATAGCGCAGAGATACTAAAACTAAACGGGATTCCTATATCTACTTACGATATTCCTAATAAACCTAATAAGACATTGGGACAAAAATCTATTTGAGAATCCCGTTTCGGTTGGAAAACTTCGAACAATAGAACGCAGCAGCCATCGACATAAAATACCTCATTACTTTTTATAACTTAGAGAAATAAAAGAGAGGTCGCCCTGGGGAGCGACGAGTTTTCATCAGTCGCGTATAGTACAAGCTCAAAGATGTCCTTATATTCAGACGAAACCCAGGCATGTCTACAAAATAAATCGTGCAATGACGCCCGCGGTTCAATTTTGTGTGAAAATTACGAGTTAAGGTCCGTGTCTTCACAAAATTTCGCTGAACAAATAGATAGAAGGACAAGGGCTCGCCGTGTTCGCGTCACGTCGCTCACGACCACAAGGTACTTTAAAAATTCGTTTCCCGACCTTCCGCCAAGCTCGTATGCTGCGGCGGAGACCCTTTTATCAAAGCGCTATGACCCACCGGGCTGTGGTGAAACAAATTACGAGTTTTACTTCTGATGCACATAATTATATTACTTACATGTTGCCTAAGCAAATTGTAAACAAAACAATATTTCTTATTTATGTAAATGAAACATTAGACAACGTATTAACGTATAGACCTTGGAATTATTTTAAATACCGTTAATGACATATATGTAATGAATGAAAAATATTAAAAATCTAGGTATATTATAAAAAATATAATATACCTAGTATAAATATAATAGTATTTCCGTAAAATTTGATGATTAGCTAAAGAAAATTTTACATGGAAATCCCAATTTCGTGTATTGAGAATTTACTGTTTTTAAGAAAGTTTTGTTCTTCTCACCTTTAGAAACGGTTTTGAACATGTGACAGGGGATTATAGATCGTGTTTAGATAGTAATTGCTTGATTTTCATTAACAGTAATCTTAAACGTCATGTGCTCTCTGTTTAAACACAAATCATTCGACGTTCTCCCCTGGGGGTCGTGACAGGCGACTTAGGGTTAACATGAGATAGATTAGCAGGAGCTTTACCTGGCGATTACTTGACATCATACTGCGGCCACGAATCTGTCTGTCCACAAGTCTCAGGGGACTATCGTTTGCGTAACTCGTGCTCGATTTGGTCAAGCAAATGGTGTAAATACTATAAATACTTACAGTAGGTAATTAGCTTTGATTGATCTATTTTAAGCAATGACAATATTTATTTGCTGTATAGTGTGTTTCTTGCGAGATGATGGCCGATAGGAAGGTATGGAAGAAGATGAAATGTTGCGCCGACCCCAAATAAAATAATTGGGATAAGGGCAGGGGAATGATGATAGAGGCATAGTTGTAGTATTGGAAAGGTCTTACGTAATATTAAGAAGTGTTAAGTCACACGTTTGTAAAACGACCAGGTCAAGAATATCAAGGCCAAGTGATTTACGTGGGCCTGACTCCGAGTCAAATCTGTGTCCGCTTAAAAATACGATCAGTGTTACGAGCCCGCCTTATTGATCATTCAATCTTCTCTCATGAGGTTTCAGTGCGTTATTTTATTCAGGTCGTGAAGCGAACCGTAAGAAGGTGTTAAAGAGTGAATTGGCAAAAGGAGCGAATGAATGGAATATGCGAACAGGTCGGAACGTTCGTTCCGATCGCCATTCGCAACTGAATAATGAATGCGTCAGGGCCGATAATACTCACCGTGGCCCGACCACCCTACGACACATGCCCCGCTCCAACAGATAAATCTGCCGCACAATACGCCCTGACTTGTTTCTATCATCTTCGAACAATTTAAGTTAAGCCAGTATTAACACATAAATAAGGTATAAACTGGGTTATTTTGTACCAGATTATGGTAATGTACGTAAATCAGAAACAAATCTGGCGTTATTGTAGATACAGTAAAATTATGGTAAATTTTAAGTAAATGAGAGGTTTAAGTAAAAGCAAATTTCAATAGTAATTCTCATCATTATGCAAATCGTTATCGTTTGCGTACCTGTGAAACTTCTCGCACGAATTTTCTTTAAAAGAAAATTGTATGTTGTAAATTTGCAGAGCGTGCAATAATGAAACTCTTAATTACAGAACAACCGAGTGTAGGGCCTCGTTACCACCTTTTTAAACGTTGCATTCGTGTTTGAGTCTATGAACTCCGACGCATTAAGACATTAAAACCTTTACAGAATGAGATGGTAGTGTAAACAGGTGACAAAACGTTGCAGGGAGCGACATGTTGGGGCCATATTATGCCAGCCTTGTGTGTCATTAATTTACAATATCCATTATGCATACTGCGTTTAAACCACTAGAATAAATTGTTCTAACATCGCTACCGGGGTGCTGCCTTTCTTCTGGTGGTTGGTGGTAGCTTGGACCCAATTTGTTCTTTTTTATATTTAGGGTTTCTTTTGTACGTCTTACAAGAATAAGCATTTAATATTCTTTAGAGGTAGATTGTAGAACGAATATAATATTCATTTCAAATTAATTTTCACTTTTCATTTTGAAGTTTATTCCTACAGTTTAATTACTTAAACATGTGATCCACTGTTGTCATGGATAGTATGCGAGCGTCCTCATAATGATATGTGGTGTAACGTCTCAGTTTTTAGGTCAAACACAATGTGACATGGTAACGTATTGAATAAAATATAAATATTTTTTGAACGTAAACTTTCACAGTATCTTGTCCTTGTGAATATTATGTTGGTATTCATTCGAGTCACGCGTGCCTCTGCTGTTTATTCACATTCGCATTGGCGTCCGTAAATAATGGGGTAACTTTTCCAAGTCACCCGCTCGTGTTAGACATGATGCTTCAATAACATATTTACTTTAAATCGGGAATTTTTATATCATTTCTCAGTTCGTCCGGTCCGTTTTTAGTAGTCCATGAAAATTTTATGTTATTTTTATCTATTTTTAGATAGAGTTTTTATAAAATAAAGTTGTAAAACAGTTTTTCTATAAAATACTATAAACGATGTCCTAGGTTTTGTGCTGTTAGTATCAGTCGTATCCGATGTTTTCTTGGTCATAATACAGCCTCAACTCAGATCCGAATACCTTAAAATTGTGTCCATAAAGATAAGAATTTTTGTGACTTCGTCGCGTTGGGCTCGAGGTTCCCTAAAAATTTATGATCACATTTCATGACTTCGTAAGAGTTTTGTTGGTTCTTCCCAAAAATATGATATCCGATGTCCCCGTTTTAAAGGAAGCTTTATAAATTCTTCTTGAAATGGAAGGCGAGGTATTAATTGATGCTACGCACTGCAAAGTGCTACGCTTCGTAGCAAGCGCGTAGCACTCATATGAATGAATGATTCGTGAATGGAAGAAGTTCATTTGGCTATAATTAGAAATTGGTTTATTTTTTGCAATTATTTTCTTGAGAGTTTTGAGTTTGAGTTTGAGTTTTGAGTTTGAGTCTTGAGAATTTTCTGATAAGTGTTAAAACAAGCAGATTTATATATTATATTATATTATATATATTGTTTTCGACAAATAACTATTGATACGAAAAAATATTAACCAAATCTTTATTAAATTCATATGTTTTAAAGTTATTTTAAACAAATTTTTGGTAAACAATACAATTATGAAAATTTTCGTGAATTGCGGTTTTATTAAGGGCCACTAAAAAGGGACGGGATCTAATTGCTTTGAATAATATACGCTTATATGTGTGGCTGTTCATCGGTAACTCGAATGGAGCTAACCAAGTGCCCTTTGTTGCTTTGAATTTAATTAGGGGTCTGTTATATCAAGAACATTTTAAAACGAATTAATTTAAAAATACGTGTACAGTTTGCTGCAGTCATATATCAATAACGCTTGACATTTACATTTTAAAGCGGGCGCGCACGTTGTGACGTCAAATATGTTACTACAGAGATCTATTTAGGACAGCCTTATGAAATATGAAAGGCATGTTGCGTTGTCGACGGCGCTCGCTAATTGATTTTTTAATGTAACCCCTTTATATTAAGTGCATGGGGAAGTTATTAGTTCCTTTAGCGGTAATGTAATTTGTTTCGCGCGTTTATTAGCTGAATATATCCTTACTTAGTGTAGGTAAGACTAGTTATTATTTTGAAGGTACTTTTTATATTGTTATAATAGTGTTAATGTCACCGTCACCATCAGCTGTCTGATTATCAGTTCTTTAGTAAATGGAAGCACTTTAACAAATTCTGTTAAAACAATTGGGATAAGTCGGGATGTCAAGGTTAAGTAACGCGACAATCTGTGATTTATAATGTCACATTAACATTTAACCTTGGGTAAGTATTTCAAGTCACAAGGGCACGAGTCAAATTGACTTTCTCGATTTTATACACGACTGCGGAAAAAAGGAGCATAACGTTTTTAGGGATCTTGCTACTACATATAAATTCTCTATTACACCAAAAGTCCTGGATAAATTAAACGGTTTCGATATGGAATATGAATGGATTTAGATATATGAATGAAAAACATCCTGTAAGTCGTGATCTTTCATTTCGGTCAAAACGTTGTAGTGCCAAAATTGTGTACTTAAGTTTTTATTCTATTTTCAACGTGTTAAAAATTTCTGACCAGTTCACAAACACAAACTGTTTTTAGAGGACCTTGTCCAAGTTAACATTAAGATCACCTTGTAAAAAGCACTTTGTGTAGGTATTGGCCAAAATTGAATGTTTTAAATTGATCAGACATATTCAGATTGTACCTGATAACATAGTAACAACGCCAATAGGCGGTGTCAATGCGAAAGCGATCATGTGCGAATAATAAAAAAGGTCTTTAGGAATATAACTATGGCGATGAAATGCTCTACAAATATGTATAGAACGACATAGAAGTTACCGCGATCTTGAATCCTCCACATACGCAAGGCTTATTCCAGCCTCGAGTATATTAAATCTATAGGAAAAGTGAGTCAGTTGAAGTGATATTGCTATAGCGCCCGTACACATTATCCCACGAGAGGAAACGGCGGTGGTTTTGAACGTGAACCCTTGTTTTTGTGACGAACACTTTCACATGGAGCGGAAACAATTTCGTTTTCTGCGAACTTAGTAATTTCTATTTACTCCGCGGTTTTCCTGTTGTTTTTCCATAATTTTGTCACAGCTTGATCGTTTTGCCAGACGTATATATCTTTATTTAACGATCCGTAACGGGTGGGTTTTATTAGGATCTTTATTGCGAATTATTTTTATTCGTTTTTTTTAGCTATCTATATTAATTATTTTTTACCCGAAATTTATGTACGAGGAGCACTATACACTGAGCGAAAATGATGATTAAGTAAAACGTCTCGTATCCACTGTTATCCTTATATTCTTTACCTTAAGTAACTAAAAGAATACTTCTATTTCATTTAAGATTAACTTGTTTATCTTTCACAATACAATTTGTTTAGTAATGTAATTAGATGCACTCAGCATGCTTGACACTTAGCCGGTTAGCAGATGTGTTTACATATCAACCGTAACTAACACAGATAATTATTAGCAAAACCAATAAACTTACTACGTCAGCAAATATTTGACGTGTACTTATTTCTGTTCCCTGTTTATGTATTGTAACGATTTTCATTAGTCTTTCACGGTAAGTCGTCACAGCGGGTAAATTATGAAAGGTTTTTCTAGTACGTGTTTATCTATGGAGCTGATACTTATTGTACAGAGCGATGATATTTTCTCAAATCACTGAGTATAAAGTTTTGGTTTTCGACCAGATAAGATAAAGCTAAGTCTGCTTAGTTCTTGCTCTCCCGACAGTGGTTGTGGTTGCTACAATGTAACATTATTAAGAGAGTGCAATCTTTAGTAGAATTTTCATCTTAGAATATCAAGGATCGATGTTGATTTTTCTTAATTGGAAAGTCGGTAAAACTAGTCTCTATAAGATTACACAATACACAACAATATGATAATATACAGTAAAGGCAGCCATATTCCAGTCTTATTTAGAAATAATAGGTACTTATACCATTTGAATAGTTATTCATGAATTAGTGTGCAAAGTGAGCAATTTAATTTGTTACCCGTTGACTGTTGCCGTCGTCATAGTTTGCCAAAGTTCGTTGAGAATTCTACGTAAGTAGGCCAATTGATAATTAAGTTTTATTTGTTATGAGAGTCATTAGGAGGGGAAATCTTGTTAGAACAAAATTCGAGGGAACTTTGTTTAGAAGCCTATGTGCGGGCGCCGGGTAATTACTGTCAGTACATGTTTTACCTCTGCCCGTCTTTTAACGTCCCATGTAACTTGTCAATTGAGAAGCGTTGTGTTGTGTTTACAGGTCGCTTGGTAAACGAGCTTGTATAATTGTGTAAAGTTATAAATAACTCGACGGTTGTGTGAACGCTAAGGGTGGGCGTACAAGATGGAGACTTGTATTCTTTACACACGAAGGTTGTTTGCTGAAAACAATCGTGAACAAACATTGTTTTAGAGCGCTTCAATAAACGAAACTTTTACGAAAATACTGAATAACAGAATTTGAGTCTTTACAAAATCGGCTAAATTAGAACTTTTATTAAGCATACAAATTTGAGTACTTTCGACGGCACTGTAAAAAAGCCTCGGTCTAGTATTTATTCAATTCTGAAATTTAAAGAGCGGTTTAATTTACTGTTCGCTTGGTTTATTTGAGTTTTACAACAGTGAAAAACATTTTTTGGTTAAGGGACCGACACCGGTGTGTATGTACAGTAGAACAGTAGGTAAATACAAACACACACACATACATACATATATTTATATATGTCTGGGGTCTGGCACTAAACGATTGCTCGCTTTTATGAGCTATAAAGTAGCGTTTCATTCCAGCTTCGTTCGTATAGTTTATGGGTTTTTGTGTCTGATAGAGCACATCTCTTTCACCTGTTATTATTAATGTAATCGTCAGTTTATCGTTATAATTAGTGTGATCTGCTGTTAATGTTCGACATAAGCGTCATCCGTTCATTAGGTACATTTAAGTTTTATTTATTCTGTCATAATTGGGAACTGATTGAGATTGGAATGTGTTAAATTATGCATTTAATTTTAGGTTGCTTATTGGCATACAGATAAAAATATGTACAGAAAAATATTAGTTTAACAAAGATGAAATGATGATTATAATCTATTGTATTGACTTAATCAAAAAGCTTAAAAAAACTAATTTAAATTTATTTGCAAACAGTATTGTGATAATAAAGAACTTTAAAGAAACTTTTCTTTTGATCATAAGCAATCTATAAGACGATAACCACGACAAATCACGACAAAATATACAGGAAAACGAGTTTATTCCTCAGAATTCCATGTTACTTACTCACATTGATTCCTTCACGAAAGACTGAAGTAAGTCGGCGTTGGCAGTGGCCCTGCCAATAAATATCGACTTAATCTCACTAAATATTCCAGAAGTGGTGTTCTAGCGTGTCGTATGAGTCAATACGTAAGTCTGTTCGTATGGCGTTGTAGAGCAAGCACATAAACGTTATTGGTAACATACGAGCGGGGGAGGGGGTGCGAGCCTAGCGGGGGGGGGGTGCCCAGCGGGCGGCGTAGCGTGCTGTAATGTGGTTTACTTTTGCAGCCACACGTCCACGTGATGTTAAGTGATGAGTTCCATACACTTCTGTCAATATGTACCTATATGTATACATACAGTAACGTATCGGAATGTCTTCATATTAGAATTACAATCGATGTACTGACATATGTATGAGATGTGAACGCCACTCGCAATTTTCGTTTTGTTATGTCGTGTGTTATCCGTCTACTGAAGTGCTTCTTTAGCTAAACGGCAAACACAGTTCTATTCCGTGATGTGTCTAGGTATGCTGGCTACAGTCTGAATTATCGACGTCGTCCAAGATTTCCAATATTACTGGGTACTGACTAAGCTACAAATTTTATGGACGTGACATTTTCAGATACGGACGATATAAAATTTACAGTTTGAAATTTTCTACCTGAGGCGAACACAATGGTAAAATGTATATCTACACCTGTATGGCTTAAAATATAATAATTTATTTTGCAAATAGCAAATGCAATATATATCATCACTTTGGCATGTCTTTTTCGAGAACGCTGGAGTCGACATTTCCTATCTGATTACCCTGAGAAGAAATGTCGAAACAAACTACACCTGAGTTTGAAGTGCATAAATTAATGCAGAGTATTGATTTGGAATCGATAATATACCTGCATAAGTATAAGACATACCTTAAAAGAGCAATAAAGCACTAAAGTTATGCAAGAAGTTTTCCAGACAAGTGTACATAGTCGATAGCTACGTCATATTTCCAAACAATCTTGGAACTAGTCGCGAAGGCCCGTCTCCAGTACTTTAGTCATTTAACTTGAATGTAATTAATGAACTGACCGTCTGCGGCCCACCACTCGGTCATTACTCAAGTGCTCACTCATTAACATAGAAGCATCAACATTCTAAGACAGCTATAAATATGTATTTTAAATTATTAGTTTGATTTTTATTTGTTTGAAGTAACCTGATTGTTCTTGTTTTTTTTTAACTGGCGACGCAATCACAATGATTTAAAAAGGGCTTGAAATGCTAAATAAATTAGACATTACTTTTATTCATAAAAATCATCTTTACCAAGTTTTATTTTTGTCTAAGAATTCGGTTCAGACACAAAATTGTATTAAGTCAAAACTGTAATTAAAATTGAATTGTCTATAAACTTCATAAAATCAGCTGACTTCGCTATTTACAGAGTGCAACTATGTATCTTAACAAACAATAAAAGTAATTATTAAACAAAAATAATATACCCACATATATGTCTGAAAGGAAAATCTCTCGTTTCAGTATCTCCATTGTATGACAAGCTTTTCCTTATAAAACCCTTGAACTGTTATAATATAATCAATACGTATTACTCGCAGAATAAAGCTGACGTAGTGAATGTCAACAATAAATTACTATTTAACCACATGGTACCGGCGTCTGACATGGCTGCGGTTTGCTTACATGTGCAAATTCAAGTCATACGTATAATTGTAACAATCAACGTCTTATTGGTATATCTATAAGCAGATTACTATTCAAATTAGTTGTTACATGTTTGCATGTTTGGCTTGGGTTACTGAGTTTGTGTAACAAAGAATGATGTATAGCTTGACATTATAGCTAATGTTATATTACATTGATCAACGGTCTGTAGCATGAAAATCAAGCGTAGCATGTCAGTTACGTAGTTGCTGTACAGATTCCTTGTAAATACGTGTATGTCGTTACCTTAATGACTCCTGTAACAAATCACTCCGATGACAGTGCTACAAAGCTGCGTAATACCATTTGTTTACGATCCAACGTTCTCATTTATTAATAAATTGCAACATTTAAAGTTATAACGTTTACATTCCGTTTACATCAAAGGAACACAACCTCATCATGTTCGTGCAACAAACGGAATTTGAAAGTAGACATCACTAACATAGCAGGGTACTACATATATTAGTGCAAATACAATAACACCGCTAAGTTTAAATCGAGAGTTGCATTTCATGTGACTTTATGACGTATTAACGTATCTGGTAATAGTGCACTGAGTTCTAAATAGGTGGTAGATATTCAAATAGGTCGCGTCGGCATGAGCGGCGGGCGAGCTGATATCGGGGCATGACCAACACAACATTAATTCTGATTGTTTGTCCAGTAGCGAGATGATAATATTATGCGGTATTGGTCATTGGTAGGCTATAGTTATGTGAATCGGATCAGTGAGTCGTCGGTTCAATGGCGAGTGGTGTCGCAATTGTGATAGCGCGTCCGCGGCGCACGACGCACCGCGTGGCGAACACAGCCCCGAGGTGTGTGTTGTGCGCCAAATTATTTGGCCATCGTCAACAAGCCGGATTAACTCCTACAGTTGGTTACAAATATATGCTTTTTAAATATTTCGTAGCGATGTACAAATTTACGGGACACAAAATACGGGTAATGAAGTTGAGACTCTATTTCCGTTATCATTAATAATTCAACAAGGCAAATTCTAATGGCGCGACTAACCCGTTATAGGCGTGTATACGCATTTTAACTTTTCTTGTACTTCGAACAATATTTAATTAAAATAAGTAAGAAATTTTAACCAGTTCAACGAAAACAAGCAAAGTAACCCAAAGTTTTAATAATTAATTTTTAAGTTTGTCAAACTGTTTCAAAATTAAATTATATCGGGGGAGGTTTAAGTTATTTTTGCCGTTAGGGCTAGAGTTACAAATTGTTAATTCGCATTTTGGTCCGAAGAAAATCATTTTTCGATCTTGGGTTTTGATACTTTTATTTTTAGTAAAAGAAAGTGTTTTTTTTGGGATGAATTGTTTTGGTTTAAATTAAAGCGTTGGGAATGGAAAATAAAAAAATAAAGATTGCTTCCACCGTTGTTTGTAAAAGTCCCGTTGCTTTATATGAATACAACTTTTAATTCTGAAACTAAAGATGATTTTACTTGATTCTATCCGAGAAGTTGGTTTATTGCGTTATGTAGATATGCTGACCTACCTTGTCCATGATCTGGGAACTAGAGATTACTTATGTTGTTTGTGCAAGCATCAAACGTCAAACTATAGATATATTAGAGTGAAGCTTGCAACTTGATCTCAACTAACATTGCCGTGATGAATGACATTTGACTGTGACTTCACTACAAGATATATGAAACTATTGTTACTAACACTAAATCTAGACTAAACCTTAATTTAATAATACTTACTGCTTTGCGTGTCTTTGTCCGCGTGGTTATGAAGACATAAGTTAGGAATAATAAATTGTAATATTAGTAGTGATAATAAGGTTGGTGGCCGTCACAAAGACAGTAATATTATATTAACTCGATTAATGGACCTATATGATGGCAATTTTCTATAATTCCAGTATTTTCGCAAATATCTCGATATTTTTATATAGAATCAGAGTCGATCAGTGACGACAAGACGGCTTATTAATGCTCAATAATAGCGGTAGACTTCTATAGGAAATGTCTATCGGTGAGATAATGTCGATTTGTTATATTTGTTTGTTACTTAGAAGTGTTTTTGAAGAGTAAAAGATATTCTCCATTATAATTTGTTATTTATTAGACGTATAACGGAGATTAATATTTTTATTTGATGGCAACATCAAAGTCTGACGTTCCAGTGAGTTGCTCTTTTGTAAAGAACTAAACGCAAAGCAAAAACATGTAGTAAGTATGTTCATTGTACCTCAAAATGTCTTGAAGTTTTCGATGCTGTGATACCGAAATATGGATATTAAGAAAAAAAAATTGAGCTGAAAAGACATGTCACGTTGGCGGCACGGGTGCCAACCGAACAGTGATTATTCGTGTCACGTCAGGGGTAGAACGTTTTCAGGCAACAGAAAAAATAATTAATAATCTCTAAATGACAACTACATAAATATAACTTTACTTGTAACAACTCCGATGCCCCAGCCAGTGGCACTTGGCACAAGTTAAAGATGAATAATCAAAAAGTACGAACTATGAAATGTAGTAATTTTACGAGAGCCATAAAATGAAGCAAAAATCTTTAAGAACATCGTAAACTCTTACAGTCAGGTTTATGTGTGAGTATTTTATGTGTTGTTCTAGTTTTCCACTAGGCTTTATCTAAATATTAAATACGACTGTTTACTAGTTGTGCATTGTGTGTTGGCAAAGCAATGTACTAGGAAACCAATATCAATAAACTATACCAGAATAATCCTTGCTTATTACAGGCTAAATATTAACGCGGCAGTCGTCACGTCTGAATTAATGCTAATGTGGTTTCTCGCCGTCTAAAATCACCGCACTCTGTAGCCTTAATGATAAAGCTCGAGCAGAATGCTTGCAACGTGTTTCTCCTAATGCAGACACATTGTTGTGATAGCCCAAGGGAAATAGTGGGCCGCCCATTCGCATCCAAACGGCAGCCATACACGCCTGGTCAGGAATACTAAAGGCGTAAGGGAACTATAGTATTATTAAAGACTGGGAAAGCGTATTAAAGGTGTGTGAATAACATTCCATACCAATTAACCTGCTTGCATTGGCCGACAGTTTAATACGATAAGTTATACTCAGGATTGGTCTGACTGGAGGTTATTTCTGTTAGAAGATAAGCTCGTCACGTACAGATAGAGCTGGAGGAACTGAAGGTGGCTGTAATTGGTTCGGGTGTCTTCTTCTTATCACATGGTTGATATCCTACTTATTATCAATGTTTTAACTCACAGTTTTTGTTGTCAACTCACGATCTTTTCCTTCACCTTTTTTAAGCGGGTGGTAATTACTCTGCAATACACACATGAATTCAAAACTACCGGGCCGATCAGACCCGGCTTGGCTGTGGTGACTACATAAGGGGCCAAAAAGACCCCTAGCAGGCACGGTTCCGATAATCAGCTTTAATCGATCAACAGTTCGCTCTCATTCAATCTTAACCTTTTGTTATCGATGAACAAAAGGCTTTTGAATAAGGTTTTAATCTCATTATGCGTAAGTTGTTACGTAAATCAATAAAATGTAAATGTGTATTCATTTGGAAGGATTGGTTCGATTTAATATAAACTTATATTAAAAGCTCGCTTAGGGATAATGGTTATATTTTGATCAGAAAATAGTTAGGGTTTTGTTCAATTATACTAGACATACATTACTTTAAAAGTTGTGTGGTATATTACCAGTACTTAAAATGTATAAATTAATTATAGGATAGTTAGTTTTGCAGAAAAGTTAAATTAAACTGCTGCACTTATTTCACAATTTCATTTAATTCTTAATTAACCATCGTTTCTTTCCCCGAAGTAATTTCAGCGACAGCATAAAATATGAAATGTGTTAAATTGCTCAAGTTTTATAGGTTTTTAATGTAGGTACAGAGACAAAAAGTAACCATCGTTTCTTACGGGGAATGGTACCCGCGATAAAGATAATTAATGGGACTTTTATTGGAAAATACTTAATAACGACTGCATTTCATGCAAGTGATGCTAATGAACAGTCCATATTTTCAGGCTTAAATGGCGGTTCAATTTATGTATAAGGAATATACAAATATTGAGGGTTTTTACTTTTTCGTTCATTTACATTTCAGAACAGTAGTTTTTATTAAAAGAAAAACTTATTTATACTATGCTAGTTCAAAACTTTAATATTTTGTAATTGATCTTATAAATGACTTGTGTACCTTATGAAAAAGTAAGGCTTGTTGCTAAGTGTGTTTGATCTATATGACCTATGTAGAAGTACAAATATTCAGAAGAATTTTTCAGTTGATCAGGTACCTACGTTTTCATTTAGGGCCGTACCACCGGCCTCGGGTTACTATAAATATTATTAAGTATCGCATTCATCATTAATTGGACCATTTAAGAAGTGGGGCTGTAAGTTATATATGTAATCAATTGCTCTTGCGCTTTACACGCGCTCTGCTTGCTTTTTGTTTTTGTCAACTTATCACCGACCCTCGGTGATAAGTTCAAACAAATTTTCGTCGACTGACATAAACAGTATGTGAATGCTATCCGTCTATAGTCAGGTTGTTAATCGTAAGTTAAACACATAACCTATAACGGCTTAGGAACATACTTTTTACTCTCCATAGCCCTATACCCCAAAGTAATAAAAGTTAAAGACCACAAATGGTTTTGTTTTCGTGAGAACATACGGAGTAATATTAATAACTATACTTCCAAAACTACTGTTATTAGAATAGCTCTCGTCACCCTTGTTTCCTAAGTGGGTGCCCTGAGGGAAACTGTAAGAGGGCTCGCAGAATTCTTAAGTTTAGTTTGCATTAGTTGTCCAGTTACGAGGGGACAGGCATGACCACTCCAGCATAATAAGTAGATGGAACCACTCTTAATTGTGTGAATCCACTCGATAAATACCGATTGTGAGAGTAGTTTTGAGAATGGGTGTTAAACTAAATATTGTAAGGATTTCATAGACATAAATCATCAATTAACAATTGGATTAATTTATTTAGATTCTAGCTTCGTTTTGCGACCGTCCAGTAGATGAGTATATTGAACGAAAGAGAAAACATGAATTTATGAATTGAAACACTTATACGTTTGATCGATGGCGTAGTTTTATTCATCCTACAAGGTTCACATGTTACAATATCTAGATTTGTATGACCGCAACGCTACGATTAATTACAATTGACCTGTATGTTATGTTGACTTCCGGAAACTGGAACATTTTCGGTACCTACGAATATACAACATTTTCAGGCTAAAATCGACCGAAAAAAAAGGTTAAACAAATATTACCCAAAAATATTTCGCTTTTGTTCAAACAGTCAGGGAAAATAAAAACAAAATTGTCCGTTATCAGGGGTCGCGGACAATGACATAAATATTAGAGATAAGAAAGCTATTAACGTTAAAAGGATTGATAAAAGTAAGAATTTAAAATTACGAAACCGTAGCAGTCTGGGGCAGCTCCTGGGAGATTTACCGGATCGGCCAGGGTTATTGGATTTTTGTTAAGACTGAATATCAGGCCACAGTTCTGAAATAACACTGCTAAATATAGATGTGAATTCGGTACGTAGTAGAATTATTGGCAAACGTGAACTTTGATATTTACCTACCACTGTAACATAGGTATAGACAGCAACAGAATTCAGTGAATACTTTTAGTTTTCAGAGGATTCCTGAATACATTGAAATGCAATAACTTAGTACTGGGACTTAAACTACCTTAATCTCTAGAATTCTACTCAAATCTTGGTAAAAATTGATAAAAGTTTTCAAACATTTTCGGTACTTCGTACTTAAACATCATTTACTGCATCGACCTTTGTTGCCGCCCGTACGTATGCATACGTGTTTGTTCTATAAAACAAATTGCACATAACTCTTCGGTTCCGTGATCCGGCTGCCAATTACACGTTGAATAACGATAAGTCATATTGTAGAGCGTGCAATCGAGCATTATCAATTTGTGGGGATCCGTGGCTGACAGTAGCGGCCGGCGACGCGGCGACGGTACATTTGTCACCGTGATTAAATGACGTCACACACAATACACCCACACCCCAGAATGGTTTTTAACTGACAAAATGTCAAAAGTGTAGTGCAGTTCGCTTTACGAACTTTATAGTGGAAACGCCATGATAAAATGCTGAAACTACTCTCATCAGAGTTTCTTAAATAAAATGTGAACTTTCTTTATTTTTGTTGCATAATATTAAGGTTATAGAATTTTTATCTACGAATATTTTGTGTCTGTAGGCAGCTTTCTTGCGTAACATTATTTGGAGGAAGAGGCGTTACGTGAAGTTTAAAAGTACGAAGTAGATACATGAGGAGAAAAATAGTTGCCGAACTAACTCAATACTTAGACAGGTTCCACGCTGAGTAAGACGAATAGATTAATGGTTTCACATATCTCTCGTGCCATTCACAATAGGAACCGACTTTCTGACAAAAATACTTATACAGAGCTATTTCGCAATCATTCGATTCTTCGCTTCGGCTGTCTGACCCCAATTCACTTTAACCCAAAGTTAAATATTTTCTGATCCGCACTGAATACAAACAGCCACTCAATTCTGCTAATAAGGTATCTGAATCGTAGTGGAAACGTAGCGGTTAGGCGTAATTCCGTCAATATTGGCAAGGGTTGGCAGGCAGCAAGTCTCGCCAAGTAAATTTGAAACTGTCAGGTGCTATAATAAATTACAATAAGCTTAATGTGCTTCCCTGATCCGCAGAGCGTCTTCAAGGCGCGTTTATTATTCCTTTTGTCTTTTCTTTCTATGTTGATGGGAATATTTTCAATATTTACTTTTTATCTCGTACAGATTACCACAAATTGTATCCAGCATAAAATATTACGGTTTTAAAGTTTTATATCTAGGGGAATACTTTTTAGAGAATCCCTTTTTTATCTACAGCGGTCCTACTAAGTTACTCTTTACAGTAGCTTCGATGTACTTTCTTCACTAACTCGTTGAGCGATCAATAAAGTTTAAGTTTAGTTGAGAACCCATTTGCAGCACATTATTGGACCATTATTGTCAGCCGTTCACTTTTATAGTTACCGTCTGCTGGTTTTATATCATTGCAATTGAAATCAACTTTTTTCATATTGGATATTGCTAAATAAGATGTCTGAAGTAACAATAAAATACGGAGCATAATGTTTACATAACAACATTAACGTATCCCACCGCACAAGGACAATACTATTTTAAAACAAATATAGAACAACAGCAGTTACATTACCATATTACAATTTGGTTCATAATAAAATTATTTGGCGTGGAGACACGTACGGCGAGCCCACAGTTTATTACTTTAAACAAACAAAATTAATAAGGATCTACCAAAATCCGTAACTGAATGTTGATAGACACGAGGAACAATTCCGTTTAGAATTTCAATTAAGAAGTTAGAGACCTATTAAAATTCAGGAGAGCGGTGTGGGCGCGAGAGCGCAGTCCGAATGCGATTGTACCGAGATAGCCGTTAGTGTTTGGTAAACGAGTTTCAAGGGCTATTAATAAGCATTCTACTGATTTTTAGGCAACTCTATTAACGGGCTTGTAAAAGGCGGCCGTTCAGCTTCTATTTTGGTTACATTTGTGGTATTGTATTATATCTGCTTAAGGCTAAGACTTGTGGACAGTAAATATGACTAATTCTATAAGTTAATGAATGTTATTGGTATGCTTCTTGACGTTACATATATTAAAAGTCAAAGTTCGCTTTCAAATCACCATTTCAAAGAACATTTTTTATATTATATAATACAAAAAGTCGATACGTTGTTCTGCTAACCCACCTTTCAATAGCTCGCCGTTGTATCTTTAATCTACAGCTACCTTATAACGGTTTCACCAGCTTACTCTAAGATTGCTTCTCTGTGATTTATTGACACGAGATAAACGGTTTGTTAAAGAAAGTGAACAATAGCAAGGGGAAACATGTAGGGTAAGGTTGTAACCTACAAGTTTAATTTATTTTGTATACGTGTTTCTACACAATTGCTAGCTATTAAAAATCTGTGCTCGTGGAGCTCACGGCTAAGCTGCCTTGATAACAACTGCACAAGTTGGTCGATCATATTTTAAGCTACGCTTGATACGGTCCGTCTGTGGATTTGTGACGTGTGTGTTTCGGAAGGCACGTTAAACTGTAGGACTCGACTGTCAATTATTAATATTTTAGTCGTTACGGGTAGTTTGAAACTAAAAAGTCTAAAAAAGCAGTCGCACTGAGGTTCTATTCCGTTGCCCAGGTAACGATAGGCGATAATTGTAAAACACATAAACTTAGCGGTATCTGGTTAGACTGAAAGTCAAACCCTGTCTTGTTGGGAAAAGGCTAGAATGGCAGGGTTAAACTCTTTTTAGTTTTATTTTGTGTTGCTTTTTAGCTATGAAGTCTTGAGGCGGAGTTTTTAAAGATTCTTTTGATAGGTAGACTTGTTTAATGTCCCTCGAGTATGGCGAGCTAGACTTAACGGTTCTAGGAACAGGAGTCGCCTTCCATCTCTTGAGAGTCGACAACCCTTTTCAGCGGTCGTTACGTTTTAGCTGTAAGTCACAATGCCTAAGGGAGCACATTTACATTTGTTTAAAATGCTGGTACGTTGGCAACATTTAATTTCGCGACGCGACGCGGTATACATATTAATTTTTTGCAAGCCTGTATTTTAATAGAGCCTTTACAATTCAAATAGATAACTTCGTTTACAAAAAGCTTTTAGGTAAAAAAAAGATTTAGCTGTTTAATTATATTGTTGAGCACATTTAGAAATGTTGTCTATTTTCGTATCTCCAAGTATCTGCTAAGCCGCTCCCCTAACTCATTTTGGTGCTTACTTTTTTAGCGTTTGTAATATTTTATGAGCATTAATCTTGGTACGTTCATAAATGTTTATGACTCCAAGCAAATAAGGGAATGTATAGGAAGAGTAATATTATTGTGATATTGTGTTATGAAATATAAAATCTCTGTCAACTTGGTATAATAAATTGTGAAAAGATGTTGTTGCTTTTAAGACATTAATTTTCATATCATAAGATTTTTTATATATTTTCATTAGGCTCTTGGAGTGGAAATGTGGATTAGGTTCCAGATACACTTATCTAATTAATGAATTTTGGACATTAGGCCAAGCATTATAAATAATAGAATTAGATCCAACAATCGATATACCAGATTCATCAGTCCTATTGGATTTTATACAGCGTAGTATACGGCAGCAGTTATGTAATAAAAATTGTAAATTTTATAAAGATATGCATCCTTAACGCCGTCCGTCCGTAATTCGTGGGATCATTATACGAATTAACAGTAATTCAATGTTCGAAATTAAGGTGATATAAGAATAAGTTATTTACAGACAGCGAATTGATTAACCGCTTATACACAAACTGATTCATTCAGTTATATCGCATAAAGCGTAATTATGTTTTTATCACTTTCGAAAATCGTGGAAAGGCTTTTAAAAACATTACTTACCTTTCGTTAGTAAAATTACCAGACTGTCAGAATTGTAGATGTGAGTTTTATAAAAAAAATGTATTACACTTCAGCCAAACGAAGATTATCAATTTCTACATAAAAATAAATAAATTTAAGTTTTGCAAGTTCCTTTCCCTCTACATTTATTAGGAAGATGAATGTCAGAAAGATATTTAGGATATTCCGTTTCAACTGTAGAAATTTTCATTTTCTGTTTCATTAGTTAGATTTAATCTTATTAGGACAGGAAAGTGATGGGATCTCTTCGTGGAATCCAGTAACGAGTGCGGGGAAATGTTTCATGTTTCTGAGCTATTCCGAAGCAGAAGTTATGCCAGAAATTAAGAGCACTTAGTCGAACTTCTGATACCTACGCAATGTACTGGAAAATATGTTTCTGTACCTATCTTGCTAAGGTCACGGTATTGAGTGAAAAGTTATTGATAGGTAATGTAATACTAATTTAATTTGTCTTCGAAATAAGATGTCACTATATTCTTTTAATCCTTTCTTCTTTCTTACGTCAGTTTATCTGTAACTTGAATGAACTCGTTTATGTATAACTATGATAATTTTGTACAAATAATTATTTAAATAATTTAATTATTGAATATTTTTTATAAAAACATATTTAAATAATCTGAAAGCAAGAAATATTGTAACATCAGGATCTTAATAATAAATCCATTATTTAACGTTCATTTTGTAATCTAAGATGAACTGTCTAGAAAGTTAGCCTTACATTACAAAAACATACGCATTTGTGTCACAAGCTACGTTAGAACTAGAACAACCGAAAAACAGTTGATAGTGTCACACTAAATTCTGGAAGCTTCCATTGTTTTAAGCTGGGTAAAGTCTAACTGAGCTAACAGTTAAATTACTCGATGTTTTCCTAAGCTTTCTGGCCTTGCTCGTTCTGGCCTTTCGTTAAATACGCCACAAAAATGTCCAATCAGAAAACACATAATATACCTATATATTTGTAATAATTTGAAATTGCGAAATAGAAAAAAAATAAACTTACATTTTCTCTGACTGAGAGTAGTTAATTTACTGTAAGTAAATCATTTAAACCATAGACAAATGCCTTAAATCTAACAGACATTTTATACAATATAATAACATACAGCTTAAAATTAAGTTAGTAATTATACAGAGAAAAGAAAGAAAAATATTTGATTAAAAATGTTACGTTTTATTGTTTAAACCTACACCGGAATAGATCAGGTGCGAGTGGAAGGATAATCTGGTTTGTTCTGGAGGGTTTTAATGAAAGCCATCAGTCACGACGCCTTCGTCGAGAACACGCCGGCTACCATGTACCTCTCTAAGTAATATTATTGCAGATGCGAGACAGAGAGGCCGAGCTACGCCGTGTAGCGTTGTCTTGCTCCGATAAATGCAATAATATTACTTTAAGAGGTGGCGGCCCTCAGTTACCATGTACCTCTTAAGCTTGGAATCGTCTCCTGATACCAATCTATGTATTTACTAGCGAACATTTAGCTTAATGAGCTTTGTCGACATGGTCGGTGCGGTATCAATATTGGATAAGCTCGGATACTCCAATCTTATCAGCATTATCTTAGATAGGATTGGTTAGCCATTTGTGGGATTTTCATTAGGTTAAGTATTTAATGAATGCTTCATGGTGCCGTTAATGCAATTTTTGGGTAAACAAGAGTGTGTATAGAATATATTTTAATATCAGCTATCAAGCTGTCGTACATCCGTGTTGTGTCGATAAGCCACTCACACAACAGTTGACAGTTTTTGTAGTACAATTTCATACACAGCTACAGTAAAAATACGCTGTCGATAACAGATCAAGGTTTAATAGAGTCCTAAATAAAAAACAAAACTCTAACGGATTTGTTCAATTATAAACTCTACAATAAAATCCAAAACAAATTATTCTTTACGTTTGAACACAAGACGGCACGAAGAGGAAGGAATAAAAACACAGTTAAAGACAAGCACCAGTCAAGTAATGTAAGTTAACTATCTTAGCATCTAACAGAGGTCGTGCACGTTCAACATTAAGTGGTAATGCATTTCGCAGTCCGCCAGTATCTACTGTTAACGCCTTGTCAATGAATATTGAGCGATGCACAGGAATTCTTAGTATTCGACTCTCTATTTCTCCAATTAAAAAAACGAAGGCACTATTAATACTGAATACACAAAAAAGGATTAAAATGAATTAGGTGAGACTATTTCGATTAACTTTAGGTTCTATTAGACTAAAAAAAATATTTGAAGTGGAAAAGTAAGTTTCTCCTTTAACGGAATCTGCTTCTTTGGTGAGAGGAGTAAGAGTTAATTTTCGCCATTGCTTTTAAGAGCGTATGGAAACACCAGGCTCCGACGCTGTCAATGTGTGGTACAGTACATTTCCCCAAGATCGCTGTTAAAGGCTAATCACGGTGGCTAGAGGAGGGCAGACTTGAACTCAAGAAATAATAATACACTAATACCAGCATAAACAAAAGAGAGACTAATGTAAAAAAGTAAAAAAAACGTCCTAAGAAAGTCTAAGTTCAATTTTTACTTAAACACGCAAATGTAGAATAATTTACTCCAAATAAGAACGTAGTCAAAGATTTTATTTTTGGGAGACAAAGATAATATTAGACAATGGAGGATCATAAGCAAAGATAATAGAAAATGTATAACTCACAAGCGAAGACATCCCTATTTCTGTGAGCAAACAAACTCGGACGCTATTGTCGGTAAAACAGTTACAGTTCGTAAGGCCCCGGGCGATTTTTCCTAAGAAATGTCTTCCCTTATGTCAGGCGTTAAATGGGTTCGAAAGATATTCGCTATTGTTTTGTTTGGTTCACTTTACTGAATTGAACTTAATAATATGTCGGTCATATATATGTATTTTTTGATGTATTGCGCAATACTTTGCAGCTACTTGCAATGTGTGAGACGAAGATAGTAGTATCGTTTGAATAATTACGTAACTATTAAATACAGTTTGTCATTCGACGATTGTTCTGAACAACTTGGTTAAATCTTTTATTAAGTTCTCAATTATCTTTGATGTTTGGGTCCCTTTTTACCTTTGACCCACGCTTGTTCAAAGGTCCTTTACTGTCCGGTGGTTTCAAAGTGAACTATCTCTAAGCTAGCTTACCCTTTGTGTGACTAGCTGGTAATCCCGACATTGCCTGGCTTACATTCCTATTTGACAGATGTTTTTTGGTTGCGATGAGTATTTGTCGTACCGTACTCAAAGTAATTGGTCTCGCTCCGTCATCCGTATTAAGTTGAATGCACGTTTCCTCAAACTCAATGTTTGTTCACGCTAAATCACATTTGTGATGTTTTGTTAAAGTTTTATGATGCTTATGATTAACGACTTTAATGGAAAGGTCCTTGTCTATATAGAGGTGTATTTCTAATGAAGTTTCGTAACTTTGTGTTTTCCTAAAGTAGAGCAGCTTCTGCTTTTCATTGCTAATTAGTCTGCTTCTGGATAGACTACATTTTCTTGTCTTCAGTTTTTCAACATTTTTGAATAGCTGTTTTATCTTCCTAATGAAAGATTTTCTTGACAGGATGACAAATTCTGATTAATTATCTCAAAATTAATTCGTTTTTAAATTGGTACAAAATTGGCTAATTATGTCTAAATATGGTTTATTACGTAACTCCATTGCAATACTATTTGATTGATGTGAGTATGTATTGTAAGTAGCTATCGTTTGTCGCAGAAATTCCGAACAAAGCCTTGTGTCAAAGACCCTTTGTTAGATTAGAAAATTTGCTTCTAATTAGGAGTAAGATAATTAGGTCTATTAACATGAATTTGTAATGAGCTTCGGACTATTAAAGTTATCTTAGTTGAACAGTGTAATAGTGTACATGGCAGGTTAGTTCTGACACAGCACGTTAGGTAAAATATCCAATCATTACATAAACGATCATAGGTATGCATTATTGTCGATATTATCCCGACTACAGAGATAGGACGATATTACGAAAAAGTTAAATCGAAGCACCAAATCGTTTCCAGCCAACGAAGCTTCGGTTAAGTTACCCAATCAACATATAAAGTGGCTACTCAGTAAATGGCACTTGAATCCAGTCACTAGAGATAAATGAATGTCACTGATTAGATACTAAAAGCTTAGTAATCGATTCTGTTTTTCGCCGGCCCGAGCTAATTGTAACAGCGGGATGACGAACAGCTCTGTGCCTAATAGTGCTTCGTGGGGTAAAGTGCCCTATACTCCGCACGTACACATCATCGTGTACACATACTTGCTGTGACGAAATACTAAAATACTTAATACCCGTAATTCAATATCAATACGACCCACAAAATAAAAAGAAGTATTTGTAAAAATAAATAAAGAAACCCCCGACCTACATATAACCGTGATACCGAAATACCGAACTGTTTTCCCCATTACGCTTTCCACAACAATGACAATAAACTATGCCGCGATGGCTCCATTCCGAGTGTTTTTATTTTTTCGGGTTACACTTACATGCGTGGTCGGTATTATTTCTGACTTTAACATACACAGCAGAGAACGATCGTTTGCACAATACAGTCATACCTACGTAAGTTTCCAGCAACGAGTTGATTTATGTCGATGGAAGTTATCTGCGTAGATCGGCACATTAGGCAGTGGAATTGCTGTCAAAGCTATCACACGTTTTTGGTGGCAATTGGTAGATACCAACTCATTATGTTGTTCAGCCGTGCGCCCGAATAAACAGTAGCGCCGGGTGTAGCAGGTCGCGCAGCCGCGCCTGTATCGATGCGGATAACGGCCACCAGTAATTACCCTCCCGGATTTTATTTCCATAGATAACATCAAATGTGTTCACAGGAAAATGTGGCTAAACTCAATTATTTTAAATTAAGAAATTATTAACGCGTTTTTCTTTTCTTTTAATCATAAAATTCATATTTCCAGTTACATAAACGAAGCGTTATTGTACCTACTGATAAAATTATCATACATATTGCAAAGCTACGTTACTCTGCCCTATTTTAAAGCGCTGTGTATCATGTCGAGGAAAATTTACGTAATGTCTATCAGGACGTGGACGACAAAACATTTTCAGTCGAAATACTCCAACAAAAGCAAGTTTTTTCCAGCACTGAGGTCCTGTGTAAAAAACACATATGTTCGCAATTTTTGTAAGTGCAGGAGTTCTTTACATTCCCCAAGGAAACTATACTCATAACTCATAGACCGTCATATGAAGTGATAAATTGCTGCAAAAAACTAACCGCTGCGTAATACTTATTATATGACAGCGTAAAAAGTGAATTTCGGAGACGATTTTCTTATTTGACACCAGTAAAATAATTCGAGCAGTAAACAATAATTTGTGTAAGACACCAATTAATGGCGGGCGCGACGCGGCAAGAATCCGAGTGTGAATAATTTCGAACGATCGTAATTAATTGTTCATTGTTCACTTCTCATTTATTATTTAGTATTCTTATATATTCTATTTGATTTTCTTCTTGAAGCAAGCCACATGTAATATTACTAATCAAATAGTTTTATTTAAACTTTTGCTGCTTTTACTCTCATTTATTACTGAGTGCGAGTTTGTTTTGTTACGTGTACCTAATCTATTTAATTAAGGGAGGTTAGCGCATTGCGCTAAAAATGTACCGTACCTGAACTGAATAAATATTTTATGAGCAACATAATTATATTTGTCCGGGGTTAGAGTGTTTGTGCAAGCGATGTGGATAACCGTTACACTATGTAGAAATCCGACTATACTGGTACTGTTTTATTTATTTTAAAGTTATAACTGGTTGTTGATTAAAAAACTTAATCAAATCAAAGTAAAATAAAGCGTATTACGAAAGCACTGACTTCAAATTCGAGGAACAAGTTTGTTAAACTAAATAAAAATAAATTTAATAATTATCAAAGCGTCCGTGTTACAAACTCTCACGTTATATTCGTATTGCAATTTGCTGTATATCCTGTATCTACCTCCACGGGACCGTACTGCGGTAACATTTGTTGTAAAATGTTCTGTCGCATTGCAAAGCTGAAACTTTGAGCAAAATTTAATCCATTTATAGCGATGAACTAGGCTAAATGTGACAGGAGATTGCAACGTGATAATACTCCACACAAAAAAGATCAATATAGCCTTCATCGGCTTTTGTTGGCGCGTCTCCGCCAGCATCAACCCCACGTTTTGTGTTTTTTCTATTGCATCACGAGTTGTTACAGCTGTGATGAATGAACGAGAAATGCACAACAGTTATGAATGCAACGATCCAAGATTATTTATTCGAATTTGAAATAACTATAACTTTATTTATGTCTAAGTTTGCATTCGTGTAGCTAAACAACTAATGTTGAAATATTTCAAACAAACCGCTAGATTTGTGAAATATTCACAGCAGTATACACGAAAGTACATACGTACTATATATGCCAGTGAAAATTATTGAAATGTTGTCAGTAAATTCAATTTACCAACAACTCGGTTGTGCAAAACTTATTGTTTATGCTTGCCAATGGGGTCCAATTTTGCGTGAAGTTAAATATACGTTTGAAAATCGCAGCAACAAGCCGCAGGAAGTGTGTGGGCGTTGTGCTTGTATTGTGATATTTATTGCCATTGTACGGCCTCCTCTTGTATGCGTAACAATATTCAGTTGCAAATACAATGATAGGATTCGCTGACTTGTCATACAAGCTTGTTGGACGCTAAACATGTGCAGTGAATATTGATGCGCTAATGTTACGCTGGTTGTTTATTTAGAACATTAATCATATATTTCTCATATTAGTAAAACTACCAGTAAGCAAACAGCTATATCCGTAGGATAAATTTCATATTTTTAGCTTCATAATTAATCATGACAGACCGCTGTAATGTTTTAAGTATCACTTCTTATTACCTTTTAAAGACTTATAAATTTTAGGAAAATATCATCACCGTTCTATTTTCGGAAAAGTCTATTTCGGGTACCACTAAAGTGGTATTTAAATGTGGCCGTGTGGATTCTGAACACGTAAACACATTAATTGTAAAAAAGTTACGTAATATCAAATAAGGTTTTCCTGCATGCTGTAACCAACATTACAACCTCTAATTTATATTAATTAAGATATAATATGAATACAAAGGCTAGGTAAGCACAAAACGACGCGGAATGAAGTTGTTTCGGTTGGAGTTGTGTTATTGGCGCTCTGTGCTCGAGGCACGTCGCGCACAGTTTCTTCCTGACGCCACCTAATTTAGACAACTGTCCTAAACTCCACCGTACTAATTTGGCGCGATACTGTTTTGGGACATGCTTGTGTTGCTAATTGGTTTCACGAAATCCTCCCTAGGGACACAATAAAAGATATCGAGTTTCTTATTTACTTATTGCTTAGGTTGTTGGCCCGTTTGATGCTCTCCAGCCTGAATAAACACTGATTGTATACTACCAACCGAAGAATGAAGTCTTTCTTCTCTAAAAGCCTTGCTAATGGCATACAATCGAAATTTAATCAGGCATAAGACCTTTTTGAGAATTTACTGTCTGCAGTATAAAGTTTATCTAGCGAACAAAAGCTTTACATGTGCTTGAAGTTACAATTTTATTCAGACGTTTTATTTTTGGATAGTAACGGTTATAAATTTTAGTTTAACTATTATCTTTTGGGGTTTTTGATATAACTGAGTTAGTCCTGAGTTAGTACAATTATATGTATTTTTTCACGTAAATGTGCTAAGTTTATTTTTACAGGTACATACGATTTTCGACAATCATATTTTAATCGAAGATGTGATCATATAACAAAAGACTAATCAGCTAAGAAAAAGCTTATAATATGTACGAACGTATTAAAGAATAATACTCGACGATATCCAAGCTTTAATATTCGTAGCCGGCGTAGCGTCTATATTATTGCGGTAGCTACGCCGTAGCAACCGAAATTCATGTGCCCAACAATGTACGTACAATTGGAAATTGATGCTTATATCAAGATCGTGTGGAATTATTACCGAATTATTACTGATACGATGTGAATTTATGTACTAACGTGTAACCAAGTTGCTGTCTGACGTTTGCCATTTATGGTGAACAAATAAAAATTTAATATTTTATTATTCTTGTGGAATTGTTACAATAGAAAATGGTTGTTAATCGACAATTTAAAAGACGTACTAATACAGATAATATTTTCGATGCTTACAAGTGTAGGCGATAACTTATCAAACGAATGTTCACGCTCCGTACGCCCTTTAAGAGTTCACATAAGCTTCAGAATATAAACTTGACTTGATCTAGATTTTGAACGCTTACTTTAAGTTATATCGAAAGACTTTACTGGGATTTAGAAGTTTTATTTTTCCCGTTTATCCGACGACAAAGAAACTGGATTATGGAGCAAGCAGGTGCTTAGTTTCAGTCATAAGGATTTGGGAAGTTGTTTCTTCTTGTACCTATATATTATTTATCACAGATTTAGAAAACTTAAGACGGTAAAGAGACCAGGTACGAGGCCTTGAAAGAAACCATCGCAAGGGCTACATAGAAACGTAAAATTATTGCATTTGTGGAAGAGACTCGGCGTTATCGACCGTTTTGTCACAATTATAATAATATTAGTTTAAGCAGTGGCGGTAGACCATCAAGTCTTATTTAACATTTTCAAGCTTCTGGCCAACGTTTTGACGCTTTTCTTTACAAAAATATATCTTTTTACAAAAAAAGTAACGGATCAAGGGTCCTTACCCCGAACCGATAAGTATGAATAAAGAACGTGGTTAAAATGAATAAAGCGAGGAACGACAAGATATGACAAGTGGAAATACGTGGTCTTTGTCCACCTCTCTTAAAAACAATGGAGGCTTTATGTTTTTTTTTGTTACGTCGACTGTTTGGCGCTATCAAATGTCATGGTGAAAAATTTACTTGTTTCCTTTCACACACATATTCGTGAATGCGTGTCTTGAATGATATAAAAATGTGTGTTAGCAAAACCTTGAAATATTATTTTTATTTAATCCGGTCTTTTTTGCAAAAAATCTTCAAAGGAATATCTAAAAAACTACTGCATTTCATAAGTCACATAGCACTAGCAGAAAGTTTGCGTAAAAGGGAATACGTACTAAAAAGTCCTGCACCCCCACACACTGGTCACACTCGAAGTCCTTTTATCCATAACATCTCACATTTCTCAACCGATAAAATATAAAATATTTTAAGAACAAAACATACTTTAAGATGATATTCTTGCTAGAATCGTGTTATATCTAAAAACCTTTGGGATTTTAAAAATAAAAATTCCATTTTCGACCGCTCGCTGAGTTCTAAGTAGTTGAAATGGTCGGTGACTCGCTTGTTATAGCTTCGCCGCTGGAATTATTTTCATATCTGACAGGTTTTAAATGAGTGAAATATTTTTAAGCCACATTTTTGTGGAATAACGTCGTCTAAAGTATGTTGAAAACTCTGGAGTTTGAAGTGGTTGTGTTGTAATTAAATTTATAACGTGTCATGTTGATATTGTTTGGTATGATTTGTACCTAATTATTTTGTGTCACAAAGTTAATGGTAACGTTAAGTTATTTTCACTCAAAACAAAGACGAGTTGACTTTTATACAAAGACTTCACGCTGTAAAGTTTACAAAATGAAATGAAATATAATATAAAGAATATTAAGTTTTATAAAACTTGAAGTCTATAAAGATTTATGTGTTTCTAAACTAAAATGAATATTTTAAGATAAATTGTAGATGCGTAAGCAAGATAAATCTGTAGGTGGCGACTGGCGTTAGCGTTAGGGTCGGGTTTAAATTAATTTCAAAAGAAAATTGTATCACTCTCTTTTGTGTCCCAAATTTATATCTACCGCAGAAATAGATAACCGAAATTGTTTATAACGCATTAATGAAATTAAAATATGAAAGAAATGATTTTTTTCTCATATTAGAGAAGTCGTAGTCGGTGGAATATCGGTATGTCTCATAGGTGCTAAACAAAAAATGTCGTGACAAATGTGCGTTGGAATGATTAGACAGAAGCGACACTGATAAATGGTATAGTGAGGACGTACAACATCTGTTATTCACAAGAATAAGATAAATAAGGTATGTTTTTGTTACACGATGGCTCACCACTTTAGGGCCTCATTGGTTAGATAAAACTAAAATATATTAGGGATCTTCCTTATTGCTTTTTTCTAAAAGCCACAAAAAGGTTGAAAGTTTTCGTTTACTGTTTAATAAAACATATGAAATGAAATCATGGAGGTTTTACTCGCGGCACAGCGGAAAGCGCTGCTGTTGTTTAATATTGACGTAGGACAGATTTACTTAATCGAGTTTAACTCGCCGCTATTGTCCTCTTTGTTCTTGTTCAAAACGCGTAATATCTTGCGAATAATAAAAATCTGTTGCGTGTTTCATTATTTTCTGTATTATTTTATGGTTAAGCTGTAGGGGTTTGCCCCTCTGGCATTGGGTGTTTGCAAAGCTTTATACAGTTACGGAAATATTTTCGTTGTGGAAGTAACGAGAATAAATGTTATTATCGTCGCAGGTAATGCTTGTTTTATATTAAGAAGGGCTAATCCAAGAAACGCAGATATACACTTTACAAAATATCAACGTAGGAACTGTAGAAATTGTAAACTTTAAATTGAAATATTGAAGATGCATTAAGTCTCAAGTTGTAATTGTTTGTAGTTACGTATAAAGCAGCTACTCTTGCTTCTATCTTAACTGGGCTTGCAGTAAAATATTTGTACACCGTAATACTGCCGGGAATACAGGCAAGATTATGCGATGAATAAAGTAGATCCATACATTTGCAGGGTAGGTAAGACCGCAAGATGGAGCCACCTGACCGCTTTTTCGTTTCCCCTCGTAGTTTCACAACATTCAACAGCCATTTGCATTGTTGTAGAACTTTATGGAGATTCTAATAAACTTGGATTGTCATTCAAATCTTACGCCTAAAAGTTTTTGCGGTTTTCATGGTTTCTTTAACGGAAAGCTTCGTAATTTGTATTTTCAAAGAAAATTACCTATCTATATATTATCAGTATTCATTGATGTTCAAAACAATTAACATGAATATTTATTTACCACAAAATATTGTTTGTGGTATAATAATGTAATTTTAATTATAAATTCTGATAAATGACATTGTAATTAGTAAATAAATTACATTTAGCTATCAAGTTAACATAGTCAGACAGAAATATTTGTTTGAAATTATACAATACTAGCTGTGCCTTCGACTTCGTCCACATGAAATTTAACAAAATAAAGGTGGAATAAGTTACTCCTTATTTCCTCAGCTACTTATAAACAAAAGACCTATCAAAGTCGGTAAAGCCATTTGAGGGAATAGCCGGAACAAGCAGACAGGCAGAAAATAATGTTATTTTGGTGTATATATACGCATATGCATGTAGTAAACTACGATTATTTCAATATCACAAACAGACACTCGAACTTTATATATATATATATTATGCACCCATAGATAGAGCTCAGTTTAGATAAAACCTCCACTAGATCTTTTAAACATTGGCATGAGAGGAGCATTCGCCCAGTCGGTGAACCAGTCAAAGCCCGCGCGCCGTATCACTGCATAGTTCAGTTCAAAAACAAGAATAGTATGCCCGTTGATAACATAAAACTAAGACAGTTTTACCAGATGCCCTTTGTTATATGCAAGAATTTCGTTATTTACCTTAAAGAAAACTGCTTCAAGAAAACCAACACATTTTTCCTTATAACTTATATCTCAAAGTGTCTTTTCCAAAGTTTAAATGCAAGTTAGAGTCTTTTATAACTTGGTTTTAACTAAAGCGACTACAGTGTTTATGTTTGTTTTAAACAAGTTACTTGTATGTGCGTTTGTTTGTTGATGTACGGATAGCGTTCCACTCTGTGCAGTTGCTACGATTGCCGTAGTAGCTAAGTGGTGTTATGCGATCCGTAAATATTTGACTCTATCTCAGTTAACGTAGAGGCAACATATCTCTTGATAGTAGAATTATAGTTGTGGTTTTAAAAATATATGTGTAGATACACATATATCCCAAAAGGTCCCTTAATTTTATTCATTATTTATGTATTAGATATTAAAAGGCAAGACAAGAAACCTTGTTAGACACAAATCAAAATAGAATATTGTTTGTTTAACAAAAGCTCGAATATAGATTTCGATAGTAGATTTTCTATAAAAAGGACGCATAGCATAGTTCCCTAGTACATTTTGGCATGCGTGTATATTTTTTGTGACTATTTTGTTTGAAACTAAGCGGTACTACGGGTACGTGGTGCGGTCGAGTGAAAACCACCGCCTGTGAATAGTGGGCCCAGTTTTTACGCTACGTGGTCAGTTCACGCCCAACTAGATGTGTACCGGGACGGATTACTATCATTCAGTCCATTCGCTCGATTGTTTTATACTACGGTGAGGCACACCTCTATAAATAGAGCTTAGATTACTCGTGTTATAGTAGTATGCAATGTGTGTGTAAAAGTCTGGTCATATGTTATACTGCCATAGTGCATGGGTTGCTTTTTTTTCTTTAAGAAAGGAATATTTCGAAATTTAATCAATTTGGTTACAAAAATCACTTTGCTTTTCATTTACTGTTAATAGAGTTCCGTACCCACGGAGTAAAACGGAACCCTATTACTAAGGTTATGCTTTATGTCTGTCTTTAGTTACCACGCTGTATCTCATGAACCGTGATAGTTCGATGGTTGGTTTATTCTGATGATTTATTTCTATTTCTGTTTTACAAAAAATAAATAATATAAATCGAGGATAAGCAGCAGTTGGTGCGGTCAGGAAGATGGGTGATCATTTATTGACTTCGGTGTCGCGAATCCGACTCGCACTTTATCCGTTTTTGTTGAAGTTTTTTTTACTTCCGAGTACAGAAGCATAATTAAAATTATCACAAGAGTCTGCAACAACACATTATATAAAACAACAACTAACAAATAAATGTGTCACTATCAAATCACTAGCTATAATTCACGCAGCGCCATTAACTAAAGCCGGAATCAGGGAACAAGTTGTTCTTAATAATTCAAATATAAGTTACGACTCCTGAAGTCGTCATTGGCGTCTCGGGCACGATTACTTAGACTACTTAAGTCCTCGCTGGCATTTAAAGGGTTAATAGTAATTACAGCTTTTAATTGTTTTTCTCATCAAGTTAAATAAAGTTTGCTTTTTATCCGGCTGTTCCGCAGTTAAATGGGTGTTTTGGTTCCGTAATGGGTTCACCAATTGAAGGCTTAGCCATCGGCTTCTCGTAAACTTTAGAGGGGTAAGGTGTTCATTGGGCTATGTCGTTACTCCGACATAAAATAAATGCAAACTGTATTTCCCAGTAAAATGTTCTAGGTTTTATTTGAAGTAACACAATAGGAAAACGAAATATTTGCTGAATCAACTTGCTCTGTCTATTTGCCAGTTACATCGCACACAGTTTTTCGGATATTTCCTTGTTTTTTTTTATTCTTCAAGCTGAACTAGTAGATGTATTTGCGTATTTCTATTTTGATGACGATATTGATGAACGATTGAAAGAACATTAACGGCTAAAACGAAGTGACACAAATTCTAGACTAGCAGTGGGTATTAAGCTAGACGGCTGGCCTACATTACATATTGACAACAATACCATACTTACTGGATCAAAATCATCTCAACGATACACGTGTATTGTATTCCTAAATGACTTCCACGTGTAAAGAAAGCAAACAACTCGAAAATCCTTCGATATATACGATTTAATCGAGATAGATTTTCCTTCGAACTAGATAGACAGTCGTATTTGTGAATAAGCGTGTAAGGGTCAGTGCGGCTCAAACTGGCTTTGTTAAATTGATTTTACGTGTATTGCGGACTTTGTAGGTCCGCTCGCTCTCGTCGGGCGTCTGTGCCCGGATGGTAACAACTACTTGGGATTTACTAAACAATGCTTTGATTTTTTTTCGTTTCACTGGCACTACACTTTCACATGAAACGCATTTCTTGGTAAAAGGCTTTGGGTATATAATGATTCATTTTAGTACTACCGTATTTGTTGAAAGGGATTTTTTATTACATAAAAAGAAAAACATTCGATCCAAATGATCAAAAGAGTCAATTACACATTCACACGACTCTCGACAATATATTTTTTGTAAAAGTTCAAGCAACAGCTTGCTTTGACCTTTATCGCGTAAGTTTCAAAATTCAAACGTTACTTTTATAATGAATATTTACATCAAAGGTTACAGGTTTGAGAGGGGAAAAGTTGTATTAATAGCACACTCAGGTTTTAACATAAACTTTTAGTGAAGGTAACCTTTTCGAATATAAATCGGTGTAATTAGTTGACCTAGGCCCGGGATATAATATGTCCAGTCACGTTTTAATTAATTAGATAACTTTAGCGTTAGATATTTTACCTAAAACTCAGTTAGCTCCGCGACAAATTGACTAGTTTTTCATGTTAATTAGGTATAACGGTGTAACGTGGTGTCTACTGGCTTTATTGAATTTATCCAAGATTTTTTGTTATCTATAACTTGCAATATCTTTGTTTTGAGAATAGATATCTTTCATTTCCAAAGGGCTGAAGACCAATCATAGAATCAAATTATTCAGAATAATGCTATGTCGTGTAAATCGTGCTTTAATTTGACTGAGACAATTGTCTGTCTTTACTTACATAATTCAAAAGAGTGATTTGGCTTAAGAATGGAGAAAATAATTAACTTGTACAAGTCAATTTTCTTAAATTTAATTAAAGTCGTTGTTAAGAGTTTGGTTGTTTTCACCGGTCACAGAACAATTATTTTGAGCGAATTGAAATGTTTGTTTGCAGAACATTCTGACAATGTAATTCATGATTAAGTTATTAAAGCGGAAAAACTGGTATTTGAATTAGAAAGGAAATGTCTAGACTCACAAATCGTTAGATAATTCTGGATCCGCGTAGCACCTAAAAGGTTTTTTGGCACGTATTGAAGAGAAAAAGACATGTCATCGAATGAAGTTCAGTTATAGGTATAACTCATTCTGTTATAGTTTCAGAAGTAGTATATACTTGATGAATCATCATGTTTATAATAAAGATTTCTATAAAAAATATGTTGTATAGTTTTAATCTGATAAAAGATCCGTTGTCTAAACTTAACATTCGATTGTCAAATCGGAAACCTGAAAAAGACATGTTAAAAATCGACTTTAATAAAACTGTAATCTAATATCGTAATCTGTGTAAGTTACAAAAGCAATCTTCCATTAAATTTTATGAGATACTCGGTATAATACAGTAATTCCGGACATAGGGTCTATAAGATGAGGTCGCCTAGTTAATCTAGTTTGTGCGGCGGAGCGGAGGCAGCGGCGGGTCGCGCCGGAGGGTGCTCGACGCGGAGAGCAGGCCTAGCACAAATAGCCTCACATTTCTTCCCACAGGCCACTCGAGCCGACAGCCGATATCGACCGCCAACCTTTATGAGACAAGCACCGGAAAACCTGTGTCACCAGACCCGTGAACCGCGCTGCCCACACGTGACACGCACGATTACATTCTCAATTATTGCAAGTTCGTACGACTTTGAATATGGTATTCGTAATCTTTAAAATGATGATTTATTTAAATATAATTAAATTATTTTTATTTTCGTTTATTAAATTCTCCGTCAGTCACCGTCAATCAGCTTTAGCGATTATCATATTAAGGCGAACATGTCTATTCATAAAGCGTCAAGGATTAACGCCTACAATAGAAATGGTCGTAAGCGCCCAGCGGTTGGATGGAATTATGTAAACGGCCGTTGGTTTTGAGATTTGATTAATGGCACTTCATTTAGAACAGCTATTTCGCGGAATTCTAATGATATAGAAACTGGTAAGAGCTGAAATTTGAGAATAAATTGTTCCTATTAAATGAACTGTAGAGGCACGGTTTAATACAATCTGTATTCTAATTTCTGTATTATTCATTTGCATTCTGTTATTACTCGCTGCTAACTTAGATTAGATACATACGGAGGGTTGTGTGAGTTTCTTGTTATATTTCTGTTAGATTCAGCAACGTACTAAAATTATGATCTGTTTGTTATATTTTAATGAAATACTACTATTATTTTAATTACCATAAAGTCGATACTCAAAATGCTATAAAATTTAGCGATTGAATCAAAACAATGAAAAGTTTATTTTGTTGTACAAATAGTGAAAGTTATGCAAAAAGGAATGATTTATGAGTCGCTGATGACTAATCGTTTATTATTTGATAGGAAAATTTTCAAACTTTCTTGTTTATGTTGGGGCATTTTACAACTTATCATAGAATTGAAAACTAAAATAACTTTGCCATTAAGTATTTAGCAAATATTTTGATCGAAAATAGCGAAAACATTTGCTAAGACAATATCTAGCCAAATTCTTTGTGTAGCCACTTAAATATTCGGTGATTTATAACTAGCTGAACTCGAAATTATTGGATTGGATCGGATGAAAAACAAAATAGAATCGATGTTTCCAAAACAATAAAAGTCCTTTCACAAACTCTCTAAGATTCAAATACTACACACTTATGTTTATAAATAAGTATGAACCTATATACTGACATGTGTTAATAACGCACGCACTTACATCCGACCGCTGATATATGTTAACACTCAGAAGTATCGCTTCGGTTGTTGCGGAAAGCTTAACGCTCGCGCTTTAGCGCTGCGGCGTCCATTAAGATCCGACGACAGTTAAACTTAAACTGAGAGGCGCTCTGAATTTTCATCAGAATTTACAATGCAAATACAGATAGGAATTGTGAGGGTTTTCAAAAATGTTTTATTTCTCTTCATAACTTTATTTTGTTCTCAGAATTGAAAGATTATCAATAAGTATTAGAAAGCGGAGTTCGTATTTCTTTTACGTTTGATGTTGGAATGTTTGAAGATTAAAAGTATTGTGGTTTGTATGGAATTTATAATTGTAAGCCCGCTTGGATTTTTCTGTTGGCGGATTAAATTGTTGTTTAAATACATTTTGAATTACCTACGGATTCTGAAATATTTACAATATGCGATGTATTGACAAACACAATAAGTCAATCGGTGAGAAACTAACATCTGTTTGTTTTCTTATTGTTGATTTAATATTTCTCATCAAACATCATGCAATTTGAGAAAAGTTCCCCTTTAATCTACCGTATCCCAATTGTATCATCAACTCCTCAAAACAAACTCTTTCCTATACTGGGCGTGTCACGTTATGAGTGTAAATTCCGACTGCAACGTGTAAGTAATCGACGTGAAGTTGATCAGCGGCGCGTGACGGCCGCTGGAAGACGAGCGTGTGCCCATTAAAGCCTGCGGCGGACGGCCGGCTCGTGATTGATGACGTCATTCGCCACTTGTCCTGCCCAGCCCCTGCTTCGCTACACCCGCCTCACAAACGCTGTACCACTCACTACGCCCCATTCCGTCTAATTGGACATTTTATAATAATGTTCACACAATTAGGGAGACGTTGACAGTTTTGATATAATTTTCATGTTATTGTTTTAATACTCCATGAAACCGCAATTTTGTAGTGGATGTCTTACAAAAATTAACACTTGTTCTCATTCAGTATTCCGAGTAGGTATTTTCAGAACGCTATAGTTGTCATGAATACAAACATCTGTACAATCTTCCGTAGTATTGTTTCAAAATAATTGAACTAATAACAAAGATAATCACTCGTAATGACACTCATAAAAGCGACATAAACAATATCTCCTAATATTTATCAACAGAATAACACATCAATAATGGTCCTCGAAAATAAATTGGTTAGAACTGCGAGCACCTGCGCGACGAGTTAGATAATCTAACTTTGCACATCGGAAACTTGGGAAATTAATTGGGCCGCCAATTACAAATGCGTGTCAAGAGATCGCGCCACGTATTCCCTGTGTATCTTCGAAATTGTATCATTTATCCCGGCTTTGTCAAGCTTATATACATTTTAATTCATTCATGTATTATTTATGCAATTTTGAATTGAAGGATTCTACACGTTCACGGCACGTTCATAGGTGTAGGTTCTGATTATTTCATTTATGTATAAAAATTAAACATTACATTATAGAGAGATGAAGATGATAAGATATTTAAGTAGATAGTTTAAACTTCATATTAAAGTGCAAACGAGATAAAAGTTAAAACAAATATCCACTTGCAGGTGTCGTATATATCTTGTTACGTACGTATTTCCTTTATAACTTCATAAAGAAGATAGGAGTTGGCTTGAGATGTGGCAGAATTAATTGTTCAACGAACCAGAAACCGAAGTGTATCCGTAAGTACACAGCTCCGGTCCGACGTAAACAAAATTTTTACGAGCGCTCGCTTCATTAGCCATTAAACCCAAAAGTATTTCTTCGCTCATAAAAAGAACAATTTATTTTAAAATGTGAAACTTTATAAAATTCCTTGTCCGTTCGGTGTTGTAAATAAGATCGGTTATAACCTTTGTGCATCGGCTGTGTAAGCAAGCGATCGATCACGGGTGACGCCGGGAGCGAGAGCTAGTTAATCGGCTTGTTATCTTGAGCGCACTGACACCAGAGCTCGATCACGCTTTAAAAGATTAACATATTACCCGCAGATTGATGCCGACATTTTGGAAAATAGAAAGCTGAGATTTTAAAGCTTCACAATATGCAATTAATAACAGTATATCAGCTTTCTAATAACTGCCAGAGCTCGTTCACTCTTTAAAATTGGCTATTACTGTAATGAAGTCGTTCTCGTTCGATACGTTATAAAATCCATTTAGTGCAATTTGTGTCACTTAAGATTATAGTTTGATGTTTATTAGTTTCTGCGCTGACTGTATAATGTGTATATTGAGTGGACCAATGCAATTACGTAAATGAAATTTCGCTGAATTGCGAAATGCTTCTCGGTTGGTCTAAAGATGCCGTTGAATATGTCGTCCCATTGTTAGAAATCTTTTGTGAAATTGTTTCATTTATTTTCTGAAGGAAACAGTACGGCGAACACTAGCTATAAGTGAGAATAATGACGTGTTTACGTAGAGATGTTTGCATTTTCGTCGAGTTCGGATTCCAAGAACCCATTTCAATTACTTAGATTTTCTTCGCACAAATCTTGATATTTCGTAGAAAAAGTATTATGAGATTTGTATCGGGATTTTTTCACATTTACATTACAATTCACACGCTCCGTTTGTAAATAAAATTATCCCTGAGTTTCGTGAATGTTGGCAACGTTTAAAAGATTCATAATCGTTTTGCTAATGTCCATGTTTCTGGCTGTTTTGAATTATTAACGCGCAAGCCAGGGTTGACTTTTACAATCCAATTACAGCGTTAATGATACTGACGAAACAATTTTAGCAACATAAACATGTTTGAGAAAAACGGAAGGCTAAAACGGAAACGTGACTGTCCGTCTGTCAGCCGGCGGTATCTCACGAACCGTCATAGTTTGACAATTAAAATTTTCACAGATGATATATTTCACTCGTTCCAACGCATGTATTGAATTAACAAGTCAAAGTCCAGTCACTTGGCAAAAATGAATGTCACCCCCATACAATGGCAGTTTTCTATTCCCTTTCTGCTGTAATGCGTTTTATAGTGTAAACATTCTCAGCTCCAGCTTTTAAACTTAAGAGTGATCTAGAATAATGTTTTACACAATGCCATCTAGTCTCAAACTAGCCAAACCTTGGATTATAAGTACTAGACATCTGAAAAATAAACTTATATATTTCTAAATACACATTATAGACAAATTACACCTAGACAGAATAAATTTAACTTATTTCACCCAAAAAATTGTTCCGAGTGTGAATCGAACCCACGACCTCCGATACAACAGTCAGGGCCATATACCTCTAGACCAATACGCCAGTCAAAAAGGTAAATAACGCCTGATAATGACTAGGCCACAATCAGTACATTTACATCGTGAAAAGTCGTTATATTTATGGATGTGCGCATTGAAGGGTCACCGCTGACATGGTATCAATGGCTTGCAGCAAAATGCGAGGCCACCACAAAGCTTCTGCATGTCACGCCTGTGATTGATGGTGAAGTGTATACCGCTCAGTTGCCGTTCTTTGTGAACCAGTTTCCTAACCAAATGCGTTTGTCGCCAGTAAACGGGTACTATGGTAGTGGCACTGATATAGGATCGTGTTAAATAGGCTTAAAATTGAATTAGACAGACACATATTTTATGAATAAAACCATCAATTTGACATTAAACAAAGAAACTTAGTATTAATAAATATTTACCAAATATAGGTAGGTAGGAACTGTGTGGCGACAAAATAACTCAAAAGTATGTGAACTGAATATACCAGTAAGCAAAATACAACCAAAAACTCTGTTCATTATATTGAATTGCTGATTTGATCATCTACTTTGCTGTTGACTGTACAACTTATCTTCAACTCACTAGAATTTACATTCAGCGAATTAAACATAAAACTTTACTGCTTTGTAATTTATTGTAGATTACTCTTTACTTTACCACCATTATGTAAAAGAGGGTGTAATTTAATGTTATCCACTTATGGGCTGTCGAAGGTTTAAAACAGAATAGATTTAAAATAGAATTCACATTTACCGCCAGTTTGCGCACTGAACAATCCATACAGATCGGTTTGCTAATGGCTGAGCACACTTGTTAACGACAACTGCCGGGAGCGTTACATCCTACTCTGAAAATATTCCTCGTTTTAGAATAACAGGGGTTCAAATGTTATGGAAACCTCATGTGCTAAATGAAATGTTTAAAACGTAAATTTGGATAGTCATCGGAAACAAAGTCAACTTACTCAACTCATAACAAACCTGTGAAGATAATGCCATAAACTAAAACATTGTTCCTTTTGATTGTAATCGGCTACCTAATTACACATTCTACAGTTTCAACCCTGAGTAATTGTACCAATAAGTAAATGTAATTCTATAGAGTGTTCAATTTGTACAGCAAGACCTCATTGAATGGTGTTCACATTTAATTGCAATGAAAATTAGTCTTTGGTTGTATAAATGGAGCGGAAGTGAACGTCTGCTCGAGTGCCGTTAGTGGTGTTTCGCAGGAGCTTGCTGCGGAAACGCAAATTTTGTTTAGAAATGCGACGTTGTTGTCGTGTTTGTGTTACATTAAATTACAAACGTCAGTTTAGAACTGTTTGGTAAACATTTCGAGTTGCCTAGGCACCGCGGACTAAATTACACAGCTCATATTTGATTTATGACCAAAAGTTCCTTCAGGGTTTAGTATTAAAATTAAAATTTTAAATTATAGATGAGGATCTACGAAAGCTAAGTCATTAACAAAATTTTCTTTTTGTTTCAGGTTGAACAAATGGTTAATCTTAGCAAGTGTATTGACAGTACAACAAAACTATGATCCGGGTGAGTGTCTTAAGTTTATCAGTAGCACAGGGGTGTGCCTGTCGGAGCACTGCTTAGAAAATGTGTAACAATATGTAATGTCAGTGTGCGAGGGCGCGTGAGAAGGGAGTGTGATGAGCTGGAGGCGCGTGGGGCGGTGCGCGAGCGCGAGTGCGTGATGCGCGTAGCCGGCGGCGCGAGCCCCGCGCCCGCGCCCGCCCCCGCCGCCGCGTGATGCGCGCGGGTCGCGCCGCGCTGCTCGCGTGGCTCGTCTGCTGCGCGGCCGCGCTCTCCTCGCACAAGTACAGCACGAGGGTCGTCAGGACCAAGTACGGACCGCTGCGCGGGATCGTCGTCCACTCGCATCCGCAAGTCGAGGCCTACCTCGGCGTGCCGTATGCTACACCTCCATTAGGTAGTCTCAGGTAATTATTATCATTCATCTTTTTTTTTGTCTAGTAGCATCATAGATGACATCATCAAATAAATCACGTTATGAGGATTTTTTCGCAATACTACATATTTTTACATATCGTATAGATACATGCCGCCCGTGACGCCGTCGCAGTGGCGGACGACGCGGCTGGCGGACGCGTCAGGGCCGGCGTGCCCGCAGGTGCCGCCCGCCGCCGTGCCCCGCGACGACGCGCTTCTGCTGCACCCGCGCGCGCGCATCCGCCAGCTCGAGCGACTGCTGCCCGTGCTCGCCAACCAGAGCGAAGACTGCCTCTACGTCAATCTCTATGTGCCTGTCAATGGTATGTTCTATCACACTCAACTACATTTCTGCAAAATTCTTGATTTTGTTGTATCTGCGCGCATGGCTTCAAACTTACTCTGTGAGTGTGTATCGAGCAACACTCTTTTATTTTTCCAAATAATCTCATTCACAGACCGGGCTCTCCTTTGTTAACGGTGACAAACTCACTAATGAGATAGAATAGAATACTTTGATCAGTAAACTGTGGGTGTGTTAGACATGTCTGGCTAATCTGTCGGGGATTACAGGCTATATGGTATTGTTTGTATACTTGCCTTTGTTTCATCTTTTTTCTTGAGTAGTGTGTCTAATAGAGCACAATGGTATCAACATAATAGAGCCGCTATGGCCGAGAGCTCACCCTGTTCATTAATCCTTGCCAACGGTTTATACATATAATTTATTCACGTCATTTGGCAGTTAATTCACTGTTCGTTATCATGCCTCTTTAAAAATGTATTAAACGTGTAGACAACTCATCTGTAATTCATATTATGAAGCTTTCAGTAGTTTATTGGAGTTCTCTGTTACTGTAGCCTATTTATAGAATATCGATACGAGCTATAAACATGTCAGTACTTTCCAAAAGTCCGTTATTTAATTATCGAGTACCGAACTTTCTTTTTAATCTGTTTACTGGATGCTTTTACGAGCATGTTCCAATCGGAAAGTTGGGATTGGTTGGTATAGCAAATACCCGTTAGCCTGCCCTGTTTGTAATACAGGGAATGGATTCTGTGCGGCAACTGTTTAGTGCCGCAGCACTATTGGAATATCAAATCAGCTCTCCAATTAACTAAAAGTCCTTTTGTAAGAGACTAGTTATCTAGAGGATACATTGAGTGAAAGGCTTTTAAAATTCTAAAAAGGTGGTACTCTTTTTAAAATTGACTATATACTTTTTTGATATCTTTTTTCCCATTTAGATCTACAAGTTTAAATTAGGATTGTGTGGAATCTTTATTTTGCCAACATGGTACCTACGCCTGTAATTTGTTAAGCTTGTATCGCTTTAGAATATATTATGAAATATGATTTGTTTAATGTTAAGTATTTATGTGTTTAGAAAGTTATAGATGCTTGTAGTTATAAATAATTTTAATTATTATGTATTTATGAAATATGGGTATGCATATTAATTTGGATACATGAATTTTAAACACAGAAAAGGTACAGAAAGTTCCAGCTTAAAATAACTGATTTAACTAAAAGCGGCAAAATTTCACAGTTGCGTCTCTCGTAACTTACAAAACCAGATCGTTCAAAAATATCTCTTTTTTATTGTAAATAACGTCAGTATACGGGCGAATCTCAATTTAAGAGGTTAGCTGAAATGGCTACAAAAATTCAACTTGAAAGCTATAATTCATACACGGCTGATTCAAAAGCACTTAACACTACAAAAGTAGTAAGTAAACATACGGCTGGGATTACATCCAGTGTGTCAAACATAAAAGCAAGCACTTACGAAGACGCATAAGATGACAGAAGCTTCGTTGAAGAGGCAGCGGGGACTTATACGAATAACTGCGGAGGGTGTCGAGGCCTCAATTCCGTAGTGCATTGCAGTGCATCCTGCCCCCTGCAAGCAGTGCGGAAGTGAGGCTGAGGCACCCCGTATCTACTATTCAAGATGCAACGCTCAAGTTTTGTCATCAATATTGTGAGTATAATAGAACAATTGAACGATTAATACGCGCTACATTGTCTTAGTGATTGTTTAGTATCCATAAGCTTACTAATGTTATTATCGAGATTGTATTTGCGAGCTAGAACGTTGTACGCTGTATATTGTTTATTTAAAATAATTTGTCGCTTTCAGATTGACCCGCATTTAAAGTAGAGTAAGCTATTTTATTTGTATTTTGAGCTCCTTAAATTAAAATTGTGTAAATACCATTTTACTACCTAATAAGATACAAATTTTTGTGACCCTCTACTTATAAATGTATCAAAATCTTAAACCTGACAATTATCCAGATTGGAACTTTATAAAATGTGACGGAAGTAATTATTATTTCATCTCCAATCACTTAACACGATATTATTAAGGAAGCACCATCTAAATTCATTAATTAAAGATTGTAAGTATTCGGTATCACAATTTAATTTATGGGATAAAAGGAAACGGGTCTTCCATAGCGATATTAATCTCGCCCGTAGTCAACTTATATTTCTCCGACTTTGTATTGAATTGACAAGTCAGTATCGGCATTTGTCAAAGAATCATTCCCATACATTTGAAGTTTTCGTTTCGTTTTCTATTCTAATGCAATGTAACATAAGTAGTCCTTCTGGAATGTTCTTGCTGTGTTTAATGGAGAATGTTTGGTTGTGCAGGGGGCGAGGAGGGGGAGGGTGGGGGTCTGCCTTGCCTGGTGTTCGTGCACGGCGAGTCGTATGAATGGAGCTCGGGCAACGCGTACGACGGAACCACGCTGGCGGCCAACGGGAACATCGTCGTCGTCACCATCAACTTTAGGTTAGGTGTATTGGGTAAGTTGTTGATTAACTATTGTTAATTATGGTCATTATTATGTTATACAATGATAATTATATTTTTGCTAAGGGCATATGGTCTATTTATACAATATAAATATGCCTTAATATCATTGGGCATGATCACAAAGAGCTATAAAGCACATTAAATAACTGAATTTCATTTCTTAATATCTATGTAACAATGCATAAAACGTTATTTGACGTTATTTGATATCTGACGGATAACTTGTACAAAAGTATCTGGCATGATATCGTAAATTTTATAAACAGTGCGAATATAGTTTAATCGAAGCATTTTAGAAGACATTAATAGCCTTCTAAGAATCATACTTCGTTCAACATTATTTAGAATTAATATACAGTGGCTGGTTTGTGAAAGTGACCCCGAGGTATTTAAGTATCGTTAAGACTTTAATACAATGACCTCTAAAGGTATTTATAACACCTTTTGTCAAGAACATTTTAATTTCATTAATAATATCCTTGGGCTAGCCACCAAAGGCAGCCGGTGTTTAAGTGAAGACCGGTGTAATTACAGGCCACTGACAAACGGTTAAAAGTAACCTATTACTGGCTAAGTCGTCGTTAACGCTTAAAATAAGTCTTTTATTTAAAGTAAGTATCAATTGTATGACAAAAGGCCTTGCCCTTAAATGAGACTTTTACAAAATGGTGTTATTAGGAACAATATTTTCGTAAACGAATTTTCTTTTTTCGTTATTTCATGTTTGTAAAATATATTTCTATTAAATTTGAGATGAAATTTTGTAACATAATTATAATTTCATTGATGTCTGTATAGGGTGATGTTCAGAATAATTGGTATATCGAAATGATTTATGTTGATTGAAAAAAAGGTCGGTAGCTCATTGATCAACGCGGATGTTCTAGTATCAAGAAAAATGTCATTAATCATAATGTTATGAAGATACCCGAACGGCAAGCTTCATAAACTATCAATCTTTTTGAAACTTAAGTTATATTTTATGTACGTACAAAGTTTATACTGACGTAAAGCGAAAAGAACTCTCAAAATCTTATGAACGTATTATAGGAGGGTAATTTATATTTTACAGTTGTGAGCGCCGTTTGATGCAGCTGTAAAAAGACTATTTGGAAAATAATAAAACAAAATTTATTCCACTTTTCACGGCGACGAATATAATTTTTCTCAATGTAATCTTCTCTTTTAAGGCGTAAACTGAAGCTTTACTGGTTATTATAAAGAAGATTGTACATGTTTCTATACATGTTTCTATACAATTACGTTTATAATTAGGCCGTTCATAACTTTTTCTTATAAGTCTGAACTTCCTGAAAATGGTGTTCATGTATTCATGTTTGACTCATGTGGTGGTAAGAAAATTGATTGATTTGGTGATACTTATTCATAAGCTTACCGACTTTCTCAAAATGGTCAGAATTAACTAACCAGTGATGAGTTATCTTTTTTCTAAAGCCATGATGCAACACAGGTTATGTAGAAATCTATACAGATATAGAATATATAAATGAAAATACCACTTTGCCAATTTTTTGTTATCCAAGTCACTATTCGATATTGTGTGTGATAGAAAATATTGATTCACTTGAGAACAATTTCTCTGAGAGGATACTTTGAATAACGATGACACATCTGGGAGATTGTATGAAATATATAAGTTTTCGTATTTCCATAAGCGCTATCCACTCAAGTGTATCTGAGACAGAGGTGTGAGCGGAGTGTAAAAAAATACATTATATCATAATTTATTGGAGACGTTCCTTACTGCTTCCGGCTCTTGTTCCGCCGCGCGACAGTGAAATATTTTGCATTATGAGGCACTATTACTCAGCGGCAAGGCATAGTCGTAATGTGTATTTATGTGAACATTTTAACTTTATGTTTTATATGCACGTAAGATTATGATTGTTAGGTTGTCATTTGTTTCATGGTGATTGTTTGTCGGCAGGTTTTTTAAAGACTGGTGCTAAGGGGTCAGCGCAGGGTAACTTCGGTCTGATGGACCTGGTGGCGGGGCTGCACTGGCTACGGGAGAACCTGCCGGCGTTCGGGGGCGACCCCGAGCGCGTCACACTCATGGGCCACGGGACCGGCGCCGCGCTTGCTAACTTCTTGGCGGTTTCTCCGGTCGCGAGAGGTAATTTAGTATCTTAAAAACATATTGCAAAAATTTAAAAAGCAACAGCATACCGGCTTTATTTTTTATTCAATTTATTGTTCGTTTATGTCGTAACATTAAATTAATTAGACTTTTTTTAATTAACTGGCAACCCGAACAGTAACGTTAATGTGGGTGCAAGCGCGGGCGATGGCGGGTCGCTCACGTGCGTGGTGCGCGCGTGGGGCTGCCATTGTTCCTAATTATACCGCTCCGGGGCAGATTTCATTATTTCGTGTCACCATCGCGTTTAGATCCTCCGTCACTTAATGCGATTAAAAGGGTCACATCAGACATGCACAAGAGAGAAGCTTCCTCAGCGTAATTTAAAAATAAGGTCAACATCACACTTGAGACTATTCTGCAAAGTTCTGTTTTATTAAAGAAGACGAGAAAGGGAGGTCGAAATAAAATGTTTTTCTTTAGAAGAGATTTCATTATCTGGGTGATCCTTGTTCAAAATGACAAAATTAAATTAGGTTATCTGTTTCAGAACTACTGAAGCGCGTCATCTTGTTAAGTGGGTCGGGGCTGAGTTCATGGGCGTTGCAGAGGGAACCGCTCACGATAAAAAGAAAGGTACATTATTACGTTTAATATCATCTAGTGTGAGATTCACTTTAAAGACGCGGAAAAATGTTTATGAAAATTGAAAGGACCTTAAATTGGGGCCAAGGTAACTTGTTTGGGATTGACTTATCTAATTTTAGGGCGGGAAAGCTGGAAATCTCTTTATATTTTCACTTTAGTTAAGAGCTTTATAATTTGTTTCGTGTTATCAGGTGGCGGAACAGACAGGATGTCACGGGGATTTATTGGAGGATGATTTAGCGCCTTGCTTGCGGAATAAGCCTCTAGCAGAGTTGTTAGCGGTGCGGCTGGACCCGCCTCGCTTTCTGCCGGGCTTCGCTCCCTTCGTCGACGGCACCGTGATAGTCAATCCATCTGTAAGATTATTTAAATCTTAGGCAAAATTATTTAACGTATCGTACCTATCAGTTGAATATTCACAAATATCATCTCGTATCTGTGCATAGATAGATACCGAGTCGATAGATCTCCGATATGCACGTCTCATGTATCGCTCTCCCAGAGATCCCCACAAATGCACACACAACTAGTCGTACAATGAATCATGCAAGCAATCTGTATTTGACCGAGATAAGCGATTGGCCGGAATGAAAGCTAAGCCGCCTCGTCGGCTTAGACTTGAGAGCTCCGCCACTCACTCGTAAAATGGTAAAGTTGAAAATTTACGATGTTGGATTTTGTACGTTTTCCTCTTACGTTTAGCTATTCATCGCTAATGAATAGGTATGCCGAGAAGTGTTGAGATAAATAACTACAGTTCTTTTGATGAAAAATACCTTTTAATTTTGTTTTCATTAACAAATTGACATTACATCAGCGTCAGCGTTAATTCTGTTAATGTTGCGGAAAATATGAGCTTGTTTGTGCATGCCCAATCATCATTAATCACTTATTTTTACATAATCCCAATTAATATTCGATGTTAGTGTTAATCTATGGGGTGTTAATCTATGGGGGCTGTAGCTAATTCAAAATTTAATAAGCTTGAATTTTATGTACAAATACTGAATTATTTTTTTAATACGCAGGTACTAAATTAAACCTTAATTTTTATTACTTGTTCGCCTCATTTAACTTAGGGGTTGAAGGGCGTAAAGTGCGGGCACCCCTATTTCTTTTTCTGAACATTAACAAAGTTTTAAGTTAATAGACCTGACCAATATTTCCTTCATGTAAAGGTTGGGACCCTTTGGGGGACGAATTATAGAATTTTTCCGTACTTACGTGTTAAAGTTTTAAAGACAGTTTGAACCTTTTCTTACGGCAAGTAAATATCTTTAATGTCTTACAATGTTTATTGTGTTTTAGGTTGAAATTAAAGCAATATTGGGTTTCAATTTATGTAAGGTTTAAATTAATTCTAAAATTTTATTAGGAGTTTACTTATTTATTTGAACTCGCTCTTCCAAGGAACTATTCCTAGTTCTTCTTACACAGTTAGATAGCCCGTTTCATTAAAGAGGGCTATAGGATATATATAATCAAACTATTATTAATTAAATGTGCAACAAAAACGGGGAGGTGATGTCCACTCTAAAACTTAGTCTGGTTTTAAAAATTCCCTAACTTGCTCGTATATCTTCTAAACCACGTCGACGAAATCAAAACTATACAAACATATTATAAATCTTTTATCAAAAAACACTACTTTTGGATACATTACGACCTTCATAAATCATATGCAAGTTTAAACCTGTACATGCTTTATGTGTAACGGTTCCGTCTGAAATATGGAATATATTTTCACAGGCCACGACTACTCTCGCCATATTACAATTTTTAATCTAATGTGCTAGAACAATTCTTTTCCGTTTTATATTAGTATCGTTTAGAGTTTTCATTTCACAAGGAAAACGCTTTTATTCCCGTCCCTTATTAAAGAATATTAAATTTTATGTTGAACATTCTTTCAATTAAACTTACAATGCTAATAAAAGTTTTGTTTGTGTATCGCTTTAACTATTACGTTACTGCATTTATGCCTTGGTTCTAATTTAAACCGAGTGTGTGGTTGTGATATTATAATGTTTTGCTTTCTTATTTTGCTTGGATCTTTTTTTGTGACTTATAACTAGAAGCCGGTCTCTTTCATTGAAATTGTTAATTAATTCGAGGATTATAGACTACGACTAGTTATAGAGATCACAATACTTTTCAGACATTTTTTTAACAAGCGCTTTGCTGTCTTTGTTAAATTCTACAATCAAAAGTACAACTTTTAAAATCAAAGCTTGTTTCATAGCACAAAGGCTTGATAAAAAAGTGTACCTGTAATAACAACCTGTTAGATTTGAGGGTGCAAAGTTTTGGATCGTTCATTTGTTTTGTCAGGCGCCGCCGCCGACGGACAGTTCCCGGCTGGGCGCGGGCGCGGCGGCCGTCGCCAACGCCGCCGGTCACGAACTCGCTGACTTCTCACACCGAGAGCTGCTCTTTGGACTTACTACCACGGGTAATAAATGATCGTGGAGATGTCTTTCAGAAAAGTCCACTACCTGTATAACTTTATTTTGTCTGTCATGTTTTAAGAAAGGTTTTCAGATGTGGTCGCACAAAAGCACAGATTTAATCGTGTTGTGCTTTTCGAAATTATGCGAAGTCTATATTATTGTGTAATTTATATGGATGTCTAGTTTTCATAATTGCATGTTTGGAGTCCTAGTACTCCACTGTAAATCTTTGAAATCATTTGCTTTTAACTTTTTTAAGGTTAAGCTAAATATATTTAAGATAAGAAGAAGCATCGCTTAACCTACTAAGATTTATTTTACGACGCATCATAAAAAAGTTTAAAGCTTTATCTTGCTTAGCCAATTACTTCAGTGACTTAATTAGTTTATATTACGCTGTGACGTCACAGTGTTGTTTACTACAGTTTGTATTTTTCTTAATTTGAAACTTTATTGATTAATATTGTTTTATTAAAGCACGACGTGAAATAACCCTTCAATGATAAAGTATAAATACCAAGTATCACGTTTGCTAAGGCACTCTTATATCTTGAAGTCCAGTAGGAATTCTCTGTATGCAAATATTATTTAGTTCCGTACACTACGGTGTTAGTATCCACCGTAATAACGTTTCTATTAAGATTTATGAACAAGACTATGTGAACAGAACAAAAGAACAACGTAGGGTCGGCGTACAGGTATTTTATGGCGTAGCATTGAAGTCGTATCCCCATTACGCTTACATACTTCAGAATAAATTCAATGAGGGTTTTGAGGCGAATGATAAATATATGCAAATGAGACGGATGCCTCTTGCAGAATCTTACCTGGAATTTAACGCGCAAGACTTGGAGTTTGGCTTCAACGAGAGCCGGCGGGATCGGATTCTTCGCACATTCGTAAGAAACGCCTACTACTACCATCTGAACGAGATCTACTCGACGTTGAAGAACGAGTACACGGATTGGGACAAGCCCGTCCAGAACCCGCTGAGCGTACGCGACGCGACTCTCGAAGTGAGTGACACTACTGATTAATGTTTAACACAATGTATTAACGCTGACAGCGCGATTAATTACTTGTGTGCTATTGTAGTTTAGTTTACATAGAAATTAAAGCTTTGTATTTAAACGTTGGTTTACACATGAAATAGTTATTCTAAAACGTGTTTTGTTTTAATTAATTTGTTTGCAAAACAGACTACGGTTATACCTACTTTGTATAAAAACAGAAAATCGAGTTTATATTATGAAATTAATGAATAAGTTCGTACTAGAGAAGCATCTTTAAATGAATACAGAGATAAAACGATAAATTGTTTGTGTAAGTGCGCTTGAATTTACGATTAACAGGTTGAGAGTCTGAATTTGAATAGCAAAGGCTATTATTTCGGTACATTGGAGAGCAAAACATGATTAGCATCTTCGATATTGGAACTGCTTAAAGTTGATAATAGGCTGAGTTGACGTTTGAGGGGCGGCTCGACGCGGTAAGTCGCGGTGCGGCACGGCACAGCGCGGCATGGCCGAGCTATCGGCGCTCGCCGCCTCTTCACAAACGATCTCAATTTAAGCCTCAAGTGGTTTTCGCTCCTCTATGAATTTCATTCTTCACGTTCTTACATCGTACAAAGGCAGTTAATGATTCCAGCACACTACACGACACGATGATACAAGTTTTATTGAAAGTTTTGTAACTTCAAATATGACACTATAACGATTATTTTTATATTGCATTTGTTCATGACTTTTACCGTTCTTCTGGCATTGACGCTTTGTAGCCTTTTTTGAATACACAAAACCATAAAACATAAAACCATATAACACAAAAACTTAAACGTTAAATTGTATAGCCGCGAATATTAAACGTAGACTAAACGAGTTAATAAGCGTGTTCAACCACGTTTTAAATCATAAATATCGACTAATTAACGTGTAATCTCCGTTAATCATATTGAGGGACAGACGTATTACGTAATGCGAACTCCCATAGGTGCTAAGCGACGGGCGGACAGCGGCGCCGCTAATCAGGCTGGGCTACCTCCACGCGCTGCGCGGCGGCACAACCTACTTCACACACTTCCACCACCTCTCGCAAGACAAGGATTATCCACAAGTAAGCTTTACATTCAGTTTGTGTTTTCACCGTAATCAGCAACATGCACGCTCGATGTAACATTTTTGGCAACATCTTATCAACAGAATGGTGTCGCAGCGAATTTCTTCAGCGAACTTGTTAGTTTCTGTTCATGTCGCCATAAATAAACTCTTGGAAAAGATTTAGTGCACGTAATGGGCAAACAACCAGTTCTTATGTTTATTAAGTTATTTTTTTCCTTCTCGTTCTATATTTAAACTGTTCAAGTGACCTATTTCGTAAAATAAGTTTTTTAATTTAAACTAAGTTGAGATAGTCAAGAGTTAGTTTTGAGTGTATGAAGTTTATAGCAAGTTTGTGTTGATAGGTTTGCGGTTGTCGAAACGTGTCGCCGCACGTGCGGCCGCGGGTGAATTGGACGATGTCCCGGTATACACCTGTTTGTTATCTCGACAACCCTAGTACTAGCATCCGAATGGAGTTATTATAGGGGTTATGCGGGCTTTAGATGCCGATGGGGATGGGTATAGACGGAATGTAAAAGATTGTGTATTTATTTAGGTCATGTTATTTCCTTGTATATTGTGTATTGCTAAAACAGAAACGGATGATCTAATATTTGGGTTGCGGAGTAGATAAAACAAAATATTACATAAAGATATCATTGAAGTTTCCTTCGGATATACCTACCTATATAATATTAACATTTTTATCAAATCGTGATAAAATATTGTTTTGTTTGTTCAGAGACCAGGTTCGGTTCACGGCGAGGAGCTTCCATACTACTTAGGAGTGCCGATCTCCCTAACACATCATCAGCAGAACTACACACAGCAGGAGCAACGCGTGTCCAAACTATGCATCCATTACATCGCTAACTTTGTTCGAAATGGGTAAGATTAAAGTTTCTATAAAATACTATAATATTAGTTGTCATATTGGCGCAGACTTATCTTGATAAAGCTGACACACAAAAAAAAGTCAAAAAACACAGGTTTAAAAAGAGAACTACGAAGCGCAAATTTCTTTTTTATCACGAACAAATGCCAGTTCGCTCAGACGTATAATGTGTTAAAGAAAGGAGTCTTTAATTATTCATATGTCTAGATACTGAGTCGCTTTACAAAGCCTGCGAGAAAAGTGAAGCCACATTTGTATTATAAATGTATATTATGTTTGCGTAAGCGGTCGTGTTTTACTCTCATTGGGGAAAGTGTTATACAGTTTCAAGGATATAATGTGGATATACTTCTGAAGGTGTTTTGAAACAAATCTAACGACTAAATTGTATTTGACAAACTTGGTAAATAAGGTTATTTTTGCGTCAAAATATTCAATTGCCTTTTAAAAACGATGTTGTAAAAATTTGGTAATTTAAACGCTCTAGTATTTTAAATTACGCTTTAATATCTTAATAAAGTAAATGGAAAATAAATTGACCTCAATTTAGTGGTCAGTACGAAATTTAAAAATAAACGATAAAAAATAATTTATGTATTAAATCTGATTCATGAAGCTTATTTTATTCAATTTTAAATATTTGCAAAGTTTGAATAAGCTTAGAGTATTCTTGCTTATAATATTTTTGTCATCATAACATAATACTTACAGATCCTTTGCTTGTCATGTCACTTTCCCTGACGGGTATTTATTATTTACTACCGGTTCTCGTTTCTGTATCGCGTGATTTCTGACGTTCTTGGAATTATGTCGTTTGTAATGTCAGACAAAAGAACACGCACCTTATAACATTTCAAGTTATTACGTAACTGCGCTTTAATTGTGTTTATCGAATACATAAAATTAAAGAAACTAACATTTTCAATAAGGAAAATGTAATAAAAATAAGATTTAAATGTAGTGTTCTGTCTATTCTTTCTACTAATATAATTAGTTATAGGGATGAAGAAGGATTTCAAGGTTAACCATATCGACAAATATTTGGACTAGGCCAGAATTTTTTGGTGGCGGCTTGGTGCGAATTTAAATTGAATTTGTGAGAAGACAATACATTCATTGAGGTATTTTGGCAGGTTGCTTAAATCCTTACTTTTTTTAAGGAATCCCAATGATCCAGCCGCGACACCTCCACCGAGCCCAATGCTGGGCGAGACTCCCCGCCTGGGCCCCGACCAGACGCCGTTCTGGGACACGTATGACACCATCAACCAGCTATACATGGAGATCAGTACGTAACTCTTGTTTATATCTTACGAAAAACTTCCTAATTAGTTACACGAGTAAGATCTTCCTAGTTTATGGAGTCCGAATTTTCCGATGACGCACAACTCGATACCGTAGCTAATATATTATTTACCCAACTATAGGAAAAGAGGACAGAAAAGTTTCATTTCCGGCGTGCGATAAAAGATTAGAATGGGAAAACACAACAACATAAACACAATTAGTATAGATAACAGTATTCTGCCCCTAGAAATGTTGAGTTGGTATTTAAAACTTTTGGGTCAGTCGAATCGCCCGCAACCGGCCTAACCGTTGCGGTATCAGTTTGGGCTCATTTATTTCAATTCTCTCGTGGATTGGGGTGGCAGGTAGCAAGCCGGAGATGCGCAGTCACTACCGAGGTCACAAGATGTCGCTGTGGCTATCGCTCATACCGCAGCTGCACCGGCCCGGTTCAGACCTGCCCGATGCAGCTATGCGACACCATCACTTTCAGGATGACAACGCTAACTATTACGATGGTAAGTCATTTATATCAAGGAAATTTTGGTGGTCAATTTGGAATTGCTCCAAAAAAAGGGTGAGGAAACATACCTAAACCATAAAAATCTCTTATGCTAGGTGCAGTGAGACCGCAGTCGATGTCTCGCGCGCACGTGCCGCACGTGGTGGAGCTGGAGGGCGGCGCGCGGGCCGGAGCGCGCAGCACGGTGCCGCCGCGCGCCGCACCGCCTCGCCCTGCGCCCGCAGCGCCGCCCTCCACCGAGTGTCCTCCCAATGCCACAGCTCCTCCGCAGCACCCGGACGACGCACTGCTGCGCCGCCTCGCCTCCAGTCACTATCAATCCTACACGGCAGCGCTGACTGTCACTATTGCCGTTGGCTGCTTTCTGTTGCTCCTAAATGTGCTCATTTTTGCCGGTATCTATCATCAGCGGGGATCGCGCCCGCGTCGCTCTAAAGATGACCTAGCAGAGGCCGGCAGTTCGTCCTCGTCAGATAATTATGACGGAAAGCTCGACTATGAAGTAAGAGCTTTTGACGGTAAAGGATTCGGGTTTGAATGTAAGTCAGCACACGTGCCACGCGTTGTCGGCTCCAAATTTGACCTACGGACTTTGTCAGACTGTGGTGAGCCGACATTTGGCGAATATAGCTGCTACGATGAGAAACATCGTGCGGCACGCAGCTCGATGCCTGATGTGAGTGTAGGCAGTGCTATAGAGGCTGGTAGCGTTGTGTGTATTGACACGCAGAAGCCTGACATTCAAAAGGTAGACGGTCGCCCAAGTGACGCCGTGGGACGCACAAGCACGTTTGAACCTCGAGTCGTGGACAGTTCGACGCAGGTGAAGTTCGGGCCCGACACGGAGGGTGTCGGTGAGGCGGGCGCGGAGGGCGAGTCGGGGCAGCGCGCGCCGCCTGCGCCCGCCGCGCCCGCGCCTCCCGGCATCATGAAGAAGCGTGTCCAGATCCAAGAGATATCTGTATGAGGGTTCCTCGACACCGCCGAGGTCGTAGTCAACAAGCGGACTAAGTTGTGACTTGTGATGTATAATAACGTTGTACATAAAACAGTGTGTGTACTTATCTTGTGTATGTGTAAATATAGTGGTATCTAAACAAATGATTTGTCAGTGCGCGCTAATTAGAACCACGGCTCGTGTGACTTTTCCGCCTTACCTGAAGATACATTGGATGTAATGTAGTGTGCGTGACCACGTTTTCATTTATCGCATGTTTTTGACAGCGAATGGTTAAAATACCATATTACATGCGGATGTGTCGATACGAGATTTATAATAGAGGACCTTTTTCACATTTGCCACGAAAAGATAGCGTCAGGTGTTTAATAAATCATTATATTTTAGCTCAATGTGACCATCGAAAGGCACATTTAGCTAAAGATATTGTAATGTTATCGCCCGCGATGTCGTTCATATTCAATTTTATGGCCTAGTTACTTAATAATTGGAGAGATGTGAAATAGCGTGAAAGGAATCTCGTTACTTACTGTGAAGGGACAACTTGCTTCTAGATCAGCGTGTTGACGTAACGGCACAAAGGTATTATGCAAGCAAGTTGCTTTTTACGGCAAAACATGCCAGTTATGATTATTATTATTGTCCGATAGAACGAAGGAATTGTAGGCTCTTGTGAATATATACGTATATAATAAATGTGAATATAACAATAAATTAGTGAAAGAAGACTTACAACAAACCGACATTAGCTGTACATACTTATATCAAATGAAGTGTTTCAGGTATGTAGGGTAAACTAATAATAACTGTATTGTTTAAAAAACATCGCATATGTTGTAATTTTTTGTAAAGTTATTTTTAAGTGAGATGTATTGATTTTGTGTAGTTTTTGATAAGTAAATATTGAAAACTTATTACTTAATGGACGGGTACACAGACTCTGACTTTATCCACGCTTGTTCCCAAAGAAGACTCAAAGGTAATCAGGGTAATAGGTGACGTTGTATACGCTTCGAGCCCCCGAAAATAAACTCCATTCAAGAAATCCGAAGTTTGTAAGGCAGGCGATTGTATCTTACATAGCTCTAAAAATACATCAAAGCAAACGATCTCTATTCAAGAAACTATTAGTCCTCTTCATTGTGCGTAAAATACGTCTCTTTCACATTACTCTGTTACCAGCCATCACGCCCTAACTTTGTATCATTTTGATCAAGTTGTTCAAATCAGATGTAAATCGAAATGAGCGACTTACTCCCGAAAACACAATCGTAACGCAATACTAACAGTCTATCTGTCTCTTTTGAACATATTTTATTGATAGAGATAGCATGTGATTTTATATTGCGTCGGTGAATTTAGCTGCTAGACTGTTGTTTATATCTGCTTTCGTCATCTCAGGTCGTTACCTTGTACTCGTCCATATTTTTATCTTCACAGGAATTGACGATTACCTAACGGTGAGTGATTATTATAATATTTACCATTTTCCGTATTGTGACAAAATGTGAAATGTATTTAAATTAAATTTAGTTACATTGTATGGAAACTGGAATTGACTATTGTTAATATAGTACGACAATTTTATGTTTTAACTTAACTTATTCAAAGATATAAAGATATTTATACTTAATTGAAAAATGCCAAATATTGTGCCAAAGATACTATGAATATCATTAGATTTATTTTGTCTTTTATTGAACTCATATTTATAATTATGGACTCCAAACAGGGTTCAATGAACTTACTAATTTCAAAATTATTTTAGGTATTTGGTTAAAATGTCAAACAATTTTGTAAGGATAATATACAATAAATATTACGCGGCTTTATAGACTATAAATGTCGCATTAAAAATTATTCGGAATTTATTGTCTAGTAAAGTTTATTATGTTAAACTGGGTTAAAGTGACCGAGGTATAAAACGATTTTCGAGTTATTTTTAAGCTTTCCCATTAAATGTAGATCGTTTTAATAATAGTGTATATTTTATAATTTATTGTGATATTTTCTTGAACGGGTACCCGTGTAATACTCGTAGAATAAATATAGAAAAATATTAATCAGTGTGCTTTTACACATTGATAAATTAAATATTTAAACCATCACGTTATCGAAACGAGGTTTAGTGAATATTGAATTTAAATATAATTTTCATCCTTAGAGGAATTGTGTAATTAAGTTGTTAAATCATTTATATGTTAAGTATTGTTGAGATATAGTTTTATTGATTTGTTAATATAGATCTAAATGTAAAATAATTATTTCAAACTGTTAAAACTGCAACATCAACATAAAACATTTTGTTACAATTTGGTGTTTAATGGAATGCATAAAATATGGTGTCGAATAAAGAATTGAAATTTATTCACTTGTTTTCTCTTATCATCAAAGATATCTTTTCTGAACATCAAAAAAAAAAGACAAGTCTTTCATCGTCAAAGCCGGGGCATCGATAAATATACAAGTATTTATTTACATTTCATCCTCCACATAATGAATAAGAAACAAAAATATTTTAGGAGCTGCTCCTTGAATATGCTAAAACAAAGACGAAAACAGAGTTTGCACATTATTACCGTGTTAAAAATAAATAACCAGGTTCAGTGGATTTACCTGCACTCCTGTTGTTTCTACACAGTTTTAAGTATTCTAGAAGCTTAACGTATCTCAACCCTTGCGGCTTGTTTTCACGAAGGTAATTTACCAGGATAAATAATAAATTGAACTAGAATAAATGAAAATGCTGGGAGAACTACAAGGTAGAAAGTTAATGAAAGTGCTGATTCCCGCGCTGGCGCCACGTGATAATTCATTTAGTTCATTCGGTTACTTTGCGACAAAGCGACGTGGTGTGTTTGGAATTGCAGCTCTAATTTTCCCCGACACTATACGGGCAGTGATTAATTCTCGGCAAACCAACTAAATTCATTTCCAGAATTCACGAAAATGCATGGCGAAGGGAACGTATAGGTCGTCTAGTCTAACGCATAGTCACTTGTTGCTTATGTCGCACTAAAAAATTAACTGTAGGTAAAGTTGAATACTATTCAGTAAACACGTTAATCTCATGAAAAGTTGTTGCATTCACCCGCTTCTTGGATATTTTCGAATTAGGCGTACATGTACCTAAGCTTGTTATGTTCGCAATATTGGAAAAGTTTAGCAAAGAATACAGGATTAGAAAAGTTGTAGACGGTACTGAGACGACGGGACATAAACTTACAATTGTGTATCTAAAGCCGACCTACATCCTGAGTTTTGTCGATGTTCGTTTGTTGTTCCATGCCCGATACACATTAGTCTATCGCGTGCAGTGACGTCACGAATACGTATTGTACGACAGATTAGATTTCGCCGTTATGGTAATCCATTTTATACGGGAAATATTTAAATTCATAGAAGTACTCATTAATTTTAAGCTTGGGGGAACTTGAATTTATTCGGAAAAGTTTCGTGAGCCTGAGGAAGGGAAACTTCGGCTAGTAGTTATTTCAACTTCGAATTCTTCTCGGTACAGTACCCACCACAATACCGCTTTATTTTAAGAGCTCGTCTTGTTTTGTTGTTCAAGTTTCTACAACAACACAGCGATCTCGAGCACGTTGTTAAACGATGAAGTAATTTCTGGGCCTTTCAGTTATTCAATTATTGTAACTTGAAGTCTTTGTAAGTATCAAAAAATAAATACAATAGCTCTGTTTTTATAAAACGTTGAAATTTTTATTTTCAGACATTGTACGAACTCCGTATATCCGTGCATGGAATTTTGTGACCAATCGGTGTTGGCTTGCTACGCAGTGTATTTGTTAGGATTTTAATCTCTCAATTGATTTGGGTGCAAACAATCCAACTTCCATTATATAAACAAGCAGTGTGCCCGACGGTGATAAACATTTAAATATACCAAGTTACGACAAAATAATTGCGTTTCCATTTGGATATGTGAGCGAGTCCAGCTTGTAACGAACGGGGAGAGCGAATGAAGCGGACCGCGAAACCTTCAAATTGAATTTTAAGCATCCAATTTGTTTGCGCGGTGGTGGCGCCGGTACCGGGTTATATCAACGAGGCATCGTCGCGGCCGCCAGCTGCCGCGCCGCGCCGCCCCTCGCCGTGCCGCCCGCGACGTCCCACACTCGTAAACCGATTTTTGCCCGCCACGCTGTGACCTCGAAAGGGATTTCGCCAAATTATATCCATCTACATACTGCGGTATGGTTTAAGTTACTGTTAATCAGTGTCTATTTAAACCTGTCGCACTTTGGTATAGAGTAAATAATTAGGTAATATCGCAAAGATGGTTAAAAACTGTTGTTTCAATTTAGTCTCTATAATTTTTTGCTTTTTTTATTAAAAAAAACTGGATTTTAAGTTGAGTGTAATTTAATTGCTTGTGAACAAACGATTAGCCTAATTTTCGTTGTGTTAAATTCTTTCATCTGCTCGTCTAAATAGGTCAGTGAGGTAAGGTCGGTATTTTATATTTCGTGGAACTATTTCACGCTCTCTTGGTATTTCGATCCAATATCAGTTATCTCCAATTCTCAAATTCTCTTCACAGTTGGATGCCGGCGCATTAAATACGAATGAGAATCGTATCCAGAATGGTTTCTACATCATTAGTAATTATTGATTCTTACCCACACTTAATTAAAACGGTTCTCCCTTTCGTAAGCTTTCTAAGACAATGCATGTTTATAAAAACATCTAATGCTAAAATGTTGTCTGTATTTTTTCGCACTACAATTTAACGTTTTGTACTGCTTACTTTAAAAGTATACTTTGGTTTTGCAATAATTCATCTACCAAATCATATTTCGCCGTTAGTCATCTATCCACTTAAATTAGACAATAAGAAAACAAAATAAGGAAGGATTTAATACGCCTACGAAACCAAATATAGCAAATGATTAATGAGTACGGAAGGAAACCAAGATAAAGTGAACTTCAGATTCTAAAGATGTTTACTGAGGCAGCCCACATTGGCTTCGTAAAACTTGCAAATGAACATGTATGAGACGTGTCTAGGTATATGTTGCAGGCGTTTGTCTTGCAGTAAAGAACTTGATTAAGAAGACGTCAATTTAATTAATGAATCAATTATTTTTTACTTTTATTATAATAGGAATAAAAATGGTTGACATTTTTTGAAGCATACTAATAATATGTCGTTAGTGTTAATATGAAGTTATTCTTAGTCTTTAAATAAATATAAAATTTAAAAGAAACGCTGTGTAAACACAAATTACATTACGTAGAAACTGTTAAGACCGCAATACGCGGAAATAGTAATAAAAGTGTTTCCCAACTACGCTTGAGACCGCCAACGCCTTGAAATAAACTTCGGGCTAGTCAGCGCATTAGAAATTCAAAAAAGCTTTACTTCTCAAGTGTCTAAAGACTTGTGCTTCTTACCGCCGCAGTTACAATGAGGTACTAAATTGGACTGTTTTTGTTACTTATTCGGGTCCGAAACTATTCGCGTATACGCGTGAATGAATCGTTATTAAATAAATAATTTATTATAGCATGTAGTTTTTGTAAAGCAGCTAGATATCATTGCTTGCAATTAAGTAGATAAGTCGTAAGCTTTTCTTATTTGCATTCGTACACATGTCTTGAATCAGATATAATACAGAGTTCAGTGTAATAATCAACTAAGTACATTAATACTGCACGTTTAACATTTCACGTGCGTTACTTCTCGCATTTGTCGTGTTGATCCAGTTAATTTGTGTAATATTACCATAAAGAAAGCCCTACAAAGGCAGGCATTATGAGCCATTTCCCAGCATACGAGCAAATGAGGCTCTGTGCAGGTAAGAAAGCGAGGCGGTTGTGTGCCCGCATTACATAATTTACGCCTCTTCAAACACTCACTTTTATTTTACAGCTTACGCGCAGCGCTTTTGATGTGCTAGCAAATTTGCGAGAAGATCTATTTACGTAACCGCCCTTATTGCATTAGTTGTGTTTTTCTCGTGACCCCGGCCTGCAGCGCTCCTATCTATAATAATATTTTGAACAACTTCAAAGTACCTCAACTTGTTTGTTTTTCCTCGGCGATAATAATTACAAAAACGGTTCAAGTATCATTGTTACAAAGGTTGTTCCTTCAAATTGAATAAATAAACGGCTAAGTAGGCAAAATTTCGACGAAGTTCTATAAAAGGTTTCTTCAAAAAGTCGTGTAGCGTTGTACGCAGGTAAAGTAGCTGTTCTTTGAAAGGAATGAATTATTAATACCATCTTTTCTTTGATTAATTACTTAAGTACAATTCTCTGCCAAAAGAGAATTATCAGTAAATTTAATTCATATTTGCATTACCTCACTTGATGACATCAAGAACACACTTGATGAAATAGGTGTACCTATTTGTATAATCACGGCTATAAATAATATAGATCGTTTTGTGAAAAAACACAATGAATACTAATTTCACACTCCTGTTAAATCATTAATTTTACTGATAGATCATATTCTTTACAAAAGATGTTTAAAAAATATTATGATTCTTCAGATAGTTTAAAGATATGATAATTTTATCACGTAAAATGAATATTTCCGCGGATTAGTATGCGGGTGGCGGCTGCAGGTGCGCTGAAAACTGATCGCGGCATACGCCTCTACGTGATGCGCCTTCCAGGACCATGATAAGCCAAATGACCGCATTATCGTCTCACTAAAATTCTTAACGATCATCGGAAAATAGACGAGGGTTTCGCGGCCCGAGCTCTCTAAAACAAATCTCTCTATTAGTAGGAAACTTCGCGTTAGCTCCTTTGATAAAATAAAGACTTTTAAAATAAATAATACATTTAAAATCAACTTATTCGCGATACATAAATACTTTATCGTGGCATTTTAGGACATTTACCGGACCGATTATTCTTAGTAAATATTCCATGATCATTACGTTTTGAGACGTAGGTAGCAACTAATTTTCTTTCAAGCATCTTCATGTTGCTAAGGACATATCAAATTCATTAGGTGTACAAATCAAATATACTGCTGAGTACCTGATTGAACGCTATCCAAGTAACTGCCTACTATGGAAGAAAAATATGAAGTGTGTTCAAGGGATTAGGGATGCGTAGCAAGTTATAAGAATCTACGAAGGAAATGGTTAAAGCTTAATGACATTCGTACGCAGTCAGTAAACAAAGTTTGATAAGTTGTGAGTTTACCCCCGTACAAACATAGGATATTTGGTAAATATTGATGTATTTGCGAACTACGTTAAAACCGTGGAATAACCTCGCGCTAGAGCTACATAGAGCTTGATAAATGAAAATATATGAATGAGTTCAGCATATAACAGTAAAAAAACATTTATGTTTTGGTTAAAGTCAACATACGCGCTGGCTTTAATGTTTAGATTAGATTTGAATGATTTTGGGTTTAGGTTTTATATGTGCTACAAATGATGGCTACTCTTTAGATCAGTAACAAATATCTTGAGAATTGCCATTGAATTCTATATAACATTGTTGTTTTTTTATTCTTGTGTAAGTAAGTTTATAAAACAGGTATGAATTTTAGCTTTTATTTTGTGAAGCTTATGAGGCCACATCACATCACATTATGTTTTCAAAAACTTTACTAAATAATACGATTCCAATTATATTTGATCCCAGCTCGCCAAATCCCAGTAATTGGCACTCTTTTGGGACGTACTTTGCATCAATGCTCGGCATTATTCAGTTCTGTGATTTATTCATAAGCTAATGCCCATAGGGAGGGAATTACATTCCCAACTAATAAAAACTATGTAGATTAGAATTTTATTCTCTCCGGTAAAGAGAAAATATAAATCACCCTATTATTATATTTTTTTAAACGACTCCCGTATTTTAAGCATTGTGTCGCAAGCTTTGCAAACATTCAAGTCACACACTCAAAGAAACTCAGACTCAGGACAAGTATTCGTGGATTTAACAAACGCTTGTCCTATGCGGGGATGTAACCCGCGACTCGTCACGCATAGTACTTACAGTACGCCAGTTATTTATTCTACATATAGTACGACTCCAGCATACTGAAATTGGTTTCAGCCCGGTACCTTCCGGCAAGAGAAGAAAGGATTTAGTTTGCACTAACCCACAAACGCAACATGCTTTTACTAACAGATTTTATTTATTTCAAGGACCCTATTTATATAACAAATTTAACAGGCTACTTAAGGTATATAGTGTAAGCTTAAATAGGTGTAATAGAATGGTAACAGAATACTTACAGTCCCTCAATTACTCAGATACGGAAAAATTGCTAGAAATATTACAATAAACTGTTTAGCTTAGAAATTATAATAATAAGTACAGGTAATGTAATCAGGACAGCTTGTCCTGCTTAGTCTTTTATAATACAATTAAGTGATAGAATTACATTAAAATATCCATCAATCATTTTTCTGCACTGATAACCCGAAACACAGGTTTAAAACAAACCTAGTTCGGGTGTCCCTATATTATCTTTAGACAATCCTTCTCGTATATTATTATGTTTTGGTGTAGATTAACTCCTATGATTATAACTATTAAGATATTTTTACTGGTTTTACATCCGAGTCATTTGTATTCGTACATGTATTTAAGTAATGTGAACTATGTTTTTAATAAATATATATATATATAATAAATATATATATATATAAATATATATATATAGTAGGTTTGGCTTGGTTGCTGAACCAGCCATCACTTATCAGTTCTCAGCCTTAATTATTTTTGTGTCTTCAATGCGTGTGATTAGCAATTATAGTATAGTCTTGTTTTTTCGCTTATTAATTAACTATTTTTATTTGATTAAAAATCTATGTTGGTTGTTACCTTTATTATCATCCAAAAGTTTTATTAAGTTAATACAAAAAACTATTAATGTAATACGTGAGATTTAGTAACATAATTCTAAATCTGTTTTTCTGTGTACAAAACTCAAAACAAAAGCGAAATCAGACATAAAAGGGCTTTAGGAGACTAGCTTTTGTACATTCAATTCAATTTAAAAACTAAAATGGAATTTCTGTTCATTTCAATTTTATTTTAAAACTATAGAAAATACCTTTTTTTATTAAGTCGTGTTTGCAGTGATACTGACATTTTTTTAGACAGTCCTTTAATGTGTTTAGTTGTTGTCACACGGCGTTAGTGTAAACCCTTTGTTGCTTGTTTATTCCTTTGCCAATGACCGTACTTAGATTTTTTAGAAAAGAGTTTTGATTTAAAATTCTTTTATTTAACCGGCAGCCTGTAACCTAAAGCTGTGCTTTGTTTTTTTACTTGTTAGGGTACTTTTCTTTAACCATGATACGTCGATTTTCATTTTTAAAGTGGTAACATTTTGAGCCGCGTTCTTAGTCACTACTTATGTAATTTAACGTTTATGGAACGCTTCTTTCAGGGTTGTTCCACTAGAGAAAAACATTTTGACTTGGATAGTTATACAATGAGAATTTTGTAGATTATGAATTTATATTGACTCTTTAAAAAAATTAGCAAGCTCTAAAGTAGGACTTTAGCAAAGTTGTAACAAAAATTAAATTGTTGGTTGGTGACAAATCAATTTATATTTAGTGGTTTTTTTTTAGCATATTTATATATAACCCTCACTGTTTTGAAACCTACTCGTACGTGACCGGTTTGTTTAAACTTGTGTTTTTTTTATTCAAATCAAAGGCATACAGTTGACAAAAGTCAAAATATCTCCAAGCTGTAAAACTGTTTATTGGCAAATAACAGTTTGTTGGCGATTGCGATGTAAAATATTTTTTTTCCCTAGCCTACTGTGCCCCACTGCTTTGCAAAGGCCTCCCCCAAATCTTTCCATGAAAAAAATTACGTTGTATCTCTTCTCACTCACACTGGTCATGCTCCTAAACTGGAGGGAGTTAGTACTAAACTCTACTACTAGTAGAGAACTGACAATCATAGTCATTTTTTACATTTTAGAATTATTGAAATATGCCAGTTAAGACCGTAGACTTTGTTTTTGAAAAAAACCATTATATAAAAAGAAAAAAACAATAGTTTCTTGAAGAAATAAACTTACAGACGAGTATAATACAAAGTCATGTAAGTTACATTCGTACGCTGTCCACGTATAAACGTTTCGGTGTTATCTCCAGTTTGCACCTCTCCGCAACTTGTATTCTGTTGACTTAAGATAAACACGAGCCCGAGTGCCTTTTTCATATTTGACAATAGTTTTGTTTGACCAGTGTTCGTATCATAAATCACTTATGGAAGTATTTTTATAGTAATAAATAAAAATATTTAAAAAGTATTAAAAATCGTTATTATTTTGGTTGAATATTCTGTTACGTCATTAGTAGTGTTTAGCTCATTTTTCGAATTTGCAGTGCTGTTTTTATATGCTGTACATATCGATTTGAATAATAATCTACTTATTCTAATTTCAAAAAAACATACAATTTTTTTAGGTATTTTTCCGAGCGAAGCGCATAAATTATTGTCGGGGTGTGCGTAGCAGCCCGATTTAGTTTTTAAATATATTTTATCAATTTCAACTTTTGTGAATAGCGAGCGATTCGTTAAAAGTTTAATTCCGGCAGCGAATATGTTTTAAAATAACATTTCTAAATGAAGCAGTGGCGTTTCGCTCACTGTTCAGTTTTGTAGGATCTCCGAGATTAACCAGGATTCTAAATAACGTTAGTGTGACAACTTTGTGTTTCAAACAGTTTTGTTGGGAATCTAAAACAACCTTTCATTTCTAAAGAGTAATCAGGGTTGTGAACAACTTTTGTCCGGACACAAACTTCTCGTTCGCAATAGTTTACCTGGGGCTCCCATCAGCACTGCTGCGGGTTTACAGAGGCCGTACCTTAATATGCATACGTATCTAGTGTTTTCATTTAACTTACGTTGTTTCATTTGTCCATACTGTGTTAATTGGATCTCCCGTAAAATAAGCAAATTGTTCAGAATAATTAATTTCTGTTTTAATAAATCCACTAGTTTTCTTTCTAAACTTATAACTCGCCTAAGGCTATAAATTCGATTTACTCCAAAAAACTAGGACAGTTATATTTTTATCACAAAAAAACTGATAAACAAGAATATTATTTTTTATGAAAAAAGGAAAAGTTCATAAGAGCGGCTCGCGAACAAGCCAGAACCCCTGTGATTAATGATGAACACGACACCATTCAATTTAATTCCAGAAATTCCTGTCCAATAAGATAAAAGGAAAAGTTTTATACCTTTTTTATTTATTTTTAATGAAATCCCTCACTTTGTCGCGTCGAACGGTATGTTTCGTCAATTAAGATGTATTAATGATGAGACGGTCAGAGAGCAAATTGTTACAAAAGTTACTTACCTCCTGCAAATATTAAATATTATGACTACGTAATTTGCTTTTTTATTACTCGGAATGTCATGTAAATACTCTGATATTTACCTCAAACGCTTGATCAGTGTTTAATTGACCACTAAATCTACGTGTTACCAACCACAAAATGTGACATACCTAACTTTGAATGTGAAATCAAATATTCTGTAATGTATTCCGAAAATAATACTAGATTTTTGCGAATACATTTAAACAGAGAATAATTGTGTCCACGTACTTTCCACAAAGACATACGTAAGCAGGTCCCATAATTACGTGTAGGCAATACCTGCCCCTGTCTTTATAAATTGTGCCTCTGACTCAGCTATTTCGCTTCATCAAGCTTTTGACACATGTGTGTGGGTGTCGTGGAGTTATGTGGCAGTGCAAACAGCCTGAGGCCTCTTATGTACCTAAATTTGCTTGAACTGGAATAGATCAAGGGCCGAGTGGCATCTGGTTAGTTTGATTGAAAGGTTTTACGCCAGGCGACTCACGTTTCGTATTTAATCTAGGCGGGCACTCGAGAACAAGTTTCAATCGATTTGGATATGGATTTCCACTCGTGTATAAGTTAGGTATTACTTTACAATGCCGATGCAAGTTTTATTATTATTATATTTTCACCTCGCCGCACAGTATGTAATATAAGCTTAGTTGTGGCCAAGTATAGTTTATGTGTTTATACGATAGCTTTTACTATTTTAGAGGCTAAACAAAGACACCGATGATTTTTTTTAATTAGTTTTGGTTATATTGCAATAACGAGAAAAACCCATAGAAACCATAAAAATGGAATAACTTCCTTCAGATACCTCAGTTACGAATAAATTAAATATCGTCTAATTAAGAAAATGAATAACTATAATAATGCCAAAAAACATATATGATATACTTATAATTAAGGCGTAAAACAAGTTTTTAGCAAAAAATATAAAATATTTTTAATCGGTCCCCTTCTTAATTACCGCATTTTCTTTTTGATAGAAAATGTGTGCAATATGATAATACATTTGAGTAAAAAAATATCAGCGTAAAATAATAAAGGGCTTTTGAGATATAATTTTTTAAAATTTCCTGTAGGGCTGTCTCTAGCCTTCAGAAACATTTGATTAATTTATTTTGCTTATTATTAAAATTTTCATTTGATTTATACTAGGCTATGTAAATGATTATATGACACTCGCAAAACTAGCTAAACATTTTAAACCGATTTAGATAAAGGTATTCAATTTGGATTATATTTTTTACTAGGTACACTATTTTTATTGGTTTTAATATAATATATGGCCCATAAAGTTACACTTTGCTTAAATGCAAAAGACAGAACTTTGACAACAGAACATAAGCTGGGAGTACCTCCAATTGGTGAAGGTGGATACAGTTTTTACTGGCTAAAACTCCCGTTCATATTTACATAATTATATTCATATGGAACTTTTGTAGCTTCATATCGTAAATTTAATCGCGAAGTCATTGACCTGTTTCATCTAGCGTTAGAGTCTTCTGACCCTCTTTTGTCGAACTAAAACTTTTAAAGCCGACTATGGATAACCTGGTCATCCATGGCGACCCGCTGTTGAAAAATCGAATGATAAATTCGAATGTGATTGTGATTGTTCATAATACTATCGTCAAACAAAATATTCATAGATAATGATAATGACGACATTGACAAATGTAATTTTTTCTATAGTGCATAGATATATAACACTAATACTATAACATGAATAAATATAACTGTACACACTATAAAACCACATACGGATTAATCGAATTGTACATACACTCAATATAAACACATAACCGATGCTTATCCTTCGTGCCTGGTAAATTTCTTTAATTACATTTGGACAACCCTATTTCCATAGAAATTTCTAAAATATTTAGAAACGCTTTATCTCAGAAGCCCTATGAGTTACGCGTGTGATTTTTTATGACATGATAAAATGCAGTTGTGTTCATATTTATAGCCAAAAATAAAATGCGGTAACATTAGGGCTTTCGAGAAAATCGATAAAAAGTAAAATTAAGAAATTTTCAAATATTTCATAGACTATCAAAACTACAGCTTCTTATTTTTTTATACGAATAGATATTCTGATGTTATGTAATTTGCGTTTTATTAAAAAACGATACCACAAACACCTTAGCAGAAAAAAAAACATTAATTTTTCTAAGCGGCGGTTGACCTTTCACAAAAAAAAATATATCTCTCAAACTATAGAAAATTTTACCGTCGGAATTTTAACCTATTAGTAAGTGGGGCGTGTTCTTTCGAAATAATACATAAAATAGGACTGGCCAAAACTAAGCCTATATTACACACTGTGCGCCGTCGTAAGCGTAGATGTTACCTCGTATCACTATCATAATGAGAGTAATTTTCGAATAGTATTGTAGCTCTAAATTAAAACCTCCATCCAATAAGGAAAGAATATTCATCATCATATGAATATCATCAAAAGTTCGTTCGTAATCGTTGAGAAAAAATATCAAAGCTAGTAACAACGGTGAGAGACTAGATCGATATTTTCTTTTTCATTAAACAGATTCCATTCAAGCGTTTACTTGTCAAAGTAACCTTTTGTATGATATATTGGGATTGCGTATATTAAGTAAAATGGAAAATTAGAAAAATAAATGCGTGGGTTTGAGGTTTTTACGTCAATCACTTTATAGGCCTCGGAAGTCGAAATGGGATTTGCTAGGTGGATTCTCAGAAGTGATAACATGAGATTTCGACGTTATTTTTAATATCAGTTCTAATTTCAACATAGGCTATTATTGAAAGATCTTATTTAACGTTTAATTTTATTATTAGCCTACATCGAGTTTCAGTTTAAATGTCATATAAACGTGATTCGCGTGTGGGCTGTGTGGCGTTAACCGAGTTTAGGTAAGTACCACTTGATCTTTATCTTTATACGATATTTTACTCATTTGCCTTAAATATCGAGCTCAGAAATCTATACAATCTATAAACAAAAGCGGTCATATAAGAATTTATTCCCACTTTTTTTTTGCTTAGTTTAATGAAGCTTGTAGCTACCACAGTAATGAAAACTTTTTTGACGTTTTTTCCTATATTCTTATGTTGGACAGGGCAAAATAATCATGAGTTCCAACTATTGTACTAGTAATTTCTGTTAAACGTTTGTGTGAAAGAAAATTGGGTATTCATTAAAGGTCCAGACTCACTTACCAGTCCGCTGCGTTTACGACTGGGTAACGAGTCTATTTGAGAGCGAAACTACTCGAGCGAACTTAAGAAAGGCTTCTGAGTTACACATGTCGGAGTTTACAACAAAATATTAGCAATCAGTAACATGGACGGTTTAAGGGAAATCTGAAAACTGTTATGGCGGAGAGGAAAATATAGCTAGATAAAAAGCCTTACCACGACCTCATAAAATGGCAATTTTTGTTGTGGAAAAGAGATACCGCTCTACGCCATATTGTGCTCTATCTCGCTCGCACAACTGCAATAATATAGTAGTAGCGTGTTGTATGACTAAGAAGTACTATTTGTGTCATTTGTGGTTGCCACTAAATGCATCAATATTCGTTCTGTGAGCAAAAAAGTCATTTTGTATTCAATAGTTTTATTAGAATGTGAGTGAGGTGCCGGCAATACACTTCATGATCCCATCAAATCCTAGTCATTATACGATATATTCTACAAAACGATCTCTATCAATTCTGTTAATAAGAAACTAGGAGCTGTCAGGAAAAAATGTTTTCTTTTATTAGTTGCACTAAGTTAACGGCATCTGGGTTAAGTTAAAACACATCTTTGTTATTGCCTAGTAACATTTTACGGGCGTCGATTTCACTTGTCAATTGTGTAATAAACTTCAGTCTCGTGCCTTCCTTTTGTATTTGATTTAAGCTCACTCCGCACGAAATTGTCTCCTTATTTTGTTTTATTGCTTCATACTTAAAATACCCAGTACTTTGAAAGGCGTCTTGTTTCCACGACCGTAATGTATGCTTATGAATGATAATTATGTACTTAAATTAAAGCTGAGCTTCACGAACAGGTCTTTGGATGATTTTATATTGTGACATATTATTTAAATCCACTCTGGTATAATTACCATTTCAGAAAGGAAAGCCGCAGTGAAAGAAAACGAAATATCTTGTTTACTTAGTAACAGCGACAGCAGAACGTTCTCCATTAATTTTCTCGCATACGGATGTATCTAATAAACAAGATTGATAACATTCGGACAAACTTGTCTACTAACAGTAACGGAAGTTTCTGAACTTTTATGAGAAGACTAAATATGGTCATCTTAAGTTACTTTTTAGAATCTATTAGACACCGAAGTTATAATATCGGATCCCGGGGCAGAGCGTCGTTTACTATCACTTAACTCATTTTTATATTCGCCATTTTGGCTTGCTCGCTGTCCCAGATTCGCTATGAATACAGAGTGGAGCCACCCATAATACGATACATGGCCTACTTTAAGAGGGATCCCCGGAGCCGTGTAACTTGTTTACATTGAAGTTACGTGTCTTGTGCGTTTGTAAAGCGGTACATTTTTGTATTTTCATAGAGTGCCAATCGTCACGTTGGAAGCGAATACTGTTAAATATTTTCTCAATGCTGTTAAAATGTTTGAAAGTTAGTTCTTTAGAATGTGTTCGCTAGAGTGGAGCTCAATGTAGCTAAACATTTTAACATCAGGTTTGCCGATATTCCTAGGCGTATAGCGCTACAATATCGAATCTATATTTGGTTTACCGCATACCCCTTTCCTGTTTCCTTACCACTTCGTATGTAAATACAGTTTTGCTATGCGGGTTATTAAGTAAAAGCTGACACACTGTTTCTTTTCATAGCAAGAGAAGCATAGGTTAATGTTTATTAATAACCTTGTTTGTGCAAATCATCATCTACATTAAACTTATTACTGATCCACCATATAACCAGGTTAAGAATAATTAACAATCTAGGAGTATGTCCGAAAATCGAAGGTGTAACTGCAAACAGAACAAACAAATGCCAATCTAGTATGTAAATTATATGTCCGAGTAAGCCTCGCTGTGACAATGTTTAAAAAACGAAATATGATTACAAAATCCACACATTTTTATTTGAATCATAACATGTGAGTCTCGCCTCGCATAGTCTCTAACTAAAACAAAAAAAAATCCGGGGATAATTGGATTATACGAAAAAAGGCTTTTTATAAACTATTAATCATTTACGATGACAGCTCATTCCAATTATCTTTTCATTCGTTATACTTAGGTAAATTATGAAGCTGAACTTCTTCACAGGAGTATAACTAAGTGGACGGATAATTGGGATTTGTCGTAGCTACAAGGTAACAAAAATGTTCTTTTTACAGGCCCTTTTTATGAGTACTCTTTTGATCGCCGCTGGTAGGCTTTTGCCGAAATAATTTAGAAGTTTAACAAGATTGAAAATACTTATTTCCAAGTAATAATGATCGCTTATATTCGGAATGCTTGTAAACCGGCTAATAATGGCGGGTCCGCCCTAAATCGTTATACTTTATCGGTGCAGTTTATTGAATAGTGAATATCTGAGATCCAGCTGGGAGCAGTGGGCGACCGCAAGCAGAGCAATAAGGCGCGTGAAGCGGTCGGGCCTTGTCTTAATTGTCAATAACCGTGAGTCCCGGCTCGGCCGAGCCTCCTCCCGCCGAATAATTAACGAACTTCCGCGATTTTCGAGTTTGTAAATTGCCTCATGGTCTCGTCGACCCGCGTCCTGGTTTGCTGATATAAATTATGTGCGCAGAAAATTAATCTTAGTGATTTAAGAACACCCTTTATTCGCAGACTTCCATTTAAATCGTATTCTTACGAAGTTCGCTAATGGCAAGTTTGTACATTATAGAAAGTGGTTTAGCAGAATAACTTGGCAAGCGTAATATAATTTTGCATAGATAGAGCAGGGAAGACGGTGAAACAGTAACATATAGTCTGCAGGTATCGAACATGTTATAGGTATCTCGGTAGAGCTGAGAGGTTTTAGAAAATAAAATCGCTTTCAGAGACGGCGGCACTTCATTTCATAGAATACTTCCATTTTCGTTGACATAATACAATAAATATTAGCGTCGCTTCTCGCTGGTTCGCTCTAAGTAATTTGTTTATACGGAAGCGTTCCGATAATAACATTATTGGAACACCTCGTTTGTTGCAGACTACCAGTCGATGAATATTGTGTACGTATGTATATAGTATTTAATTACAGCAACAGTCACATGACGTGACTTAGTACAGAGCGTAAGTCGCACTGTGGAGAATTGTGGGTTCTGGCGCGAGTGCGAGCATAAACAGAGAATTTACAAGCCCACGCCTTTCATTAAAATGTAAACAAGCTTCCATATAATTCGTGGTACGTAAATACATCAGCGGGGATCACAAGGGCGGGTGCACACAACGTTACAGCGGGAATGTTTTATGGTCAACATTAACCGCAATACGGTTGACCCTGAAAGCTCATCTTGCCGACACTAAATGTACCGAAACCAAAGTTTTAATACTTAAGGCCGTGCGTATGTGATATTTATAACAAGTAACATTACGTTACAATATTACATACGTTTTACTCTCCAACGTGCGGGAATATAATAATTTTGGAATGAGACGAAATGTGAATATTTCCAGTTGTATTTTACATATTGAAAGATATATATTTTATGTTGTAATCTGAAAAGAAAAAGAAAATAAGAATATAAAGAATCCAATGTATAGGGAAATACAAGTATGTGTGCATAATTTAGAATTCTTGTCTTTTACTAAATCATTTCAAGACATCTAAAGAATTTCGTGTATGATCGGTAATATCGGTATATTGATTACTATTGGAGTTGGAATTATAAAAATGCGTTAAACATAATAGCCTGCTTTACAAACTGATACCTACCTAATGTTGATGAAAGTATTCTGCTTAAAAAAACAATAAACTGAATTTTTATCCTCGCTTTGAGAGCTTTTACGAAACTGAAAATATTTTCAGCAAAAATTGAGAATTAAAACGAGGTAGGCTTACCGTAAGCTATAAGTCATTTAAGCTGGCTTATGAACCACCTAGCAAATTCACAGTCTAGGCCTTTTTACCAGATTTACTTAGTTTCATTTAATGTAAATCTAATGTGTTTTATGCATGAATATCACGCCTATTCTTCGATAGGGTAAACGGAAGCGTATTGGTCCCTTGTAAGGCCAGCCTTTGTGATATGGGTCGAAATGGTTAAAGCCACCCCTGACTTGGGATTTAACACTTTTAAATATGAACTATTGTAGTTGACAACGCGTATTTAAATCCATTCTCAATGTGTCGCTTAGAATATCAAATGACGATCGGGGTTCGAATAATAAAACATTCATAGGTCGTTAGAAAAGAATATAAACTAATTCTTAGATACATTTCTTAATTAAGTATCAGCATTTAATATTTTTTTATTAAAAATAGGCGACAACTTGTTTAATCCATTTTTATTTCTTTTTCAAATTTCAAACACACAATTCTTTTTTTTGTCCTCCCGCCTTTAGCAGAGACTCGATGATAAGCCAAATGTGAACTCCGTGTCTGTCTTATATTTTACCGAGATAAAAATATGTCGTCATTTTTCAAAGTCCGTGTCTAATAAGCTTTAAGCTAATTTAATTGACCAATAAATTCTTTATTTAATAATAAATCTTTACTTAACAACACGTTGCTGTCTGTAATATGTCACCTCTATCACAATGGAAGGTTATGCCGTGAAATATTTAATATGAGCTGTGTAACAAGTTAACTGTATCACCGAATAGGGTCCCAGATTTCCAGCAAACGTCGTTCGTCGATTTTCCGTGAAAACCAATGCAGTAACTGTTATTGGCATATGAGTCTAATATAAGGTTTAACTTTCGTCATGAGGTGAAAATCAAAAGGTTTGAGGTATTGCTTCATTGTAATATCGTACCTCTGTAAATTTAATTTATATGTAGGTTTGTTATTTAGAACTCTGTACCTAATCAGAAATTTTCAGGCTAGAAAACCGCACGTACAAAGTTTGGAAGCTAAACCAGTTTCTGGACCCAAAACATTTATAAACAATGTCGGTAATGTAACATCTATTATTCCGACTGTCAATTATTTTTATTTGAATTTAGTTCGGATTATTAAGTTGGCAGTATTACTAGGCTGGGTTATGTGACTGACCCGCATGACAGTAGGGGCACCATTCAAGACTGATAACGCAATAATGAGGGTCTGTTTCGCAGTCCACTAACTTCTATGACGCGAATTATAACTAGTCCATTGTGTTCGGAACCCTGGCCGTAGTATAAAGACTGACAGCTAAAAGAATTACAATAGTATTATTCGTTCGAATTAAAACGTTATTTTCAAACTTTGACGTGAAATCTGAATGTGTAAGTAGGTATGTCCACAATATATCTAAGATTTCCAGTCAAACTACGACCATTCTGTATTTTAAAGTATGTTTGCTATTTTGTTTTCATCTAAACTATTTAATAAAAAATAAAATTGACAGTTTAATTTTCATTTCGACTGTACATCTCAGCGGACTCATGACGTATATGTATTCTAGTTACTCAGTTTCGTGTGAATCCTAATAGTCTTAAGTCCTACGCCGGAGTAAGTTGCTCTGAACATTCAGATTCAGATGTCTAGCCGTGTGAGAGAAACTGTGTCAGCACTGTATGTGAACATCAACCAATTGTATATGGAGTATGCGTAAATTCTGAGCCACGAGAGCCTTACAATTTGAATAGCTTCAGACTGAGATGTTTGATGTAATTAATTGTTGCTGTATCTTGTATATGCGGTTGTGATAAATTGAGTAACGTTTTGCTCAAATCCTTTATAATGTTAGTAAGAGATATAAATGTGAAGGATCTCTATCTGCCTGTTAGTTTGTAATGTGTTAAAGTCTAGACTACACAATCCATTTATAGACAAATTCATATTGGTCTATTTTGAAATCCAAGAAAAGATGTCAGAGATATTTAATTTTGAATCGATTAAATATACGGTAATAAAAATGCTTTTTAACAATACGTGTAAATATGACTTATGAATGCATCTGAACGACTTGATTAGCAAGATGAGAAAATTAATTAACAATCAATTAACTTACCTTATTAATTAACGAACTGTTCCCAAGTTATTTTCTAGTCACAGTCTTCATACAAAAGTCAGTTCAAATATTGTTTTTTTTTCTTTTCAATAATATATAACTTGAAGATTGTTGGGAAAAATAAATTTATTTCTCTATTTAGTACTGTTTATTTATTTAATAGCAAAAAATCCTTTCTGCGTCCAAAGAAGCACAGAACGCAAATAAACTCGTTGATTTTATATTCATTGGGTAAGCTAGATATCTATAGGACTATGTTAGCACCAATGATCGTGTTTTACTAAGGGTGTAGGGCTCAAAGTATATCTAAATACGGTACTTCATGAAAATAGTTCCACATTTTTAAAAGGAAAATGTCAGATTGTAAAGCCGGAAATGATGTATATTCCTATTTTTTTCGAATAAAACCTCGTTCCTGGGACAAAAAGTATCTATGTTCTCAATTTATTTTCCTATTAAGTTACAAAAATCAAAGGTTACTAAAATTAAGGCTTGTATTTTATATCGCTATTTAAAAAAGTACGGTTTAAGAAAGAATGTTTGGAGGAAATCGGAAATTCCACGTAAAACGATGAGATTTATTATTTACCAGTAATTTGTAAAAAAATGGAAACTGGAATTTGCGGCTTTTTTGAACCATGATTACCAACGGTTAAATCTCTCTGAAGCTATAAATTTTAATGGCTTGGAGAAATCGAGATAAATTCTTGTATGAATTTCCGTCTCAGGAATAAAGGTAGAAAATGGTTATAAGAATAGAAAATGTAATAGAAAAGTAGAGATCTACAAACGTTTTGAACATAATATGATATATTAATCAAAACTTATAAAGACAAAAACTTCTTATTTAGTATGTACGAGTATGTGAGTGAGTTACGTCATCTGGTTCAAACAGATTTTTTTTTGTATAACACCACAACCAGATTGGCGCTAATTTGAAAGAAGCTTAAGACATACTGCCATAATATATTATATAATAATATATATAATAATATATAATATATTAGATGTATATGCAATAACTGCATATACATCTAATGTAAAAATCATTTTTATATCAATTCCAATAACATAACCAGCTAAAATTTTATGTTTTGCTTAGTTTCGTCACGACGGTTTGTACACAATACTATAATAGTCCCATTTGTTAATTGCATTTCTATACGAGATTCTCATACAATTTGGTTCTAATTGAACACACCGAGCAAATTGTTTGACACAGTTGTCTACCCTCGTCAGCGAATAATAAACTATATCTGCTCGTAAGTTTAATTTCGTATCGGTTGAGTATGAATCGAACTACCTCAAATCGATACATCACGCAACATTGTTACCCAGACGATTACCTGCCTAAATCGAATTGATTTCGTAATTTGTATTACCCCGGTATGCCAATTGCATTATTGTTCCGGATTTATGCGGATGAAGGGATATAACGAGTGATTCTCACGTAAATCTTTCCAAGCTCATGTTTGTAAACTCAAAATCAATACGAGCATTACTCGACTTTCTTTTGTTTTCCTACATCTTACAATTCGCTCAGAAATTTTCCTTTCGAAGCAATGAAGAAATATATCGAATATAAAATGTTGTTTACGGGTGAGTGTACGAGCTGTTTAAATGCATGGAAGAAGATTGCATTGTTTACAAAATAACACCCTTTAAAGAGGAAAACAACCCGATATTCAAATTAATGATCTACAGTGTAGACAAATACACGCGCGATACACAACAAGGTCTGAGAATAATGAATCGACGCGTAGCGGATCGACTATCGGCTACGAAGGCACCGGGGATAAATCAGCTACGCCGTAGCTAGTGATCTATGTAGGAGTGCGTTGCTTTATTTTGAACATTTATTTTATACTTCAAGGGGTAACATGAACGGGCATAAACCATATTGGTTTTATTATAAATTATAAACAATTCGTACAGTACAAAATTAAAAAAAAACTCTGTTGAACAAATTTACTTTCAAATGAGTTTTCTGAAACTTGTTATTTCAGCGATGTCGTTGACCTTAACGATTGGTTACTCATACTTCAAATAGAATGTGAGAGCTGTCTACGTCTATATGTTGGGATAAAGGCGATTTGAGGAACAATGAGGTATTTATGTTTAAATTCTCATGTGGTTTAACTTGAGTCACTTAATCTGTCGGCTTAGTGCCTGTAGTCGCCGTGACTCACTATAAATTATTGTCTTTGTGTTTCACTCGTATGAGGAGGATAAACTTACGACTTTCACCCTTTGTAATGTTCTCGAGACTGGAGTATCTAATAATACCTCTATGTTAGTGCTCGCCGCTAATGTAATGATATCTAGTTATGTTTTAAGAGAGTTCAGGGTTCGTAAAGTGCTGGTACTTTGTTTCCTTTTTTCACAAAGAATAGTTCAATTAAAAAAGTCCTTGCCGAGAGACTAAAAACTTAAAGCTATGCTAATAAGGATCCGCTATCTCTCCGTTTGTCCGTTCGTCTGCAGTCAGGCTCAATATCAAGAACGGTTATAGCTATACGTTGAAATAATCATAGATGATGAATTAATTATATTTTCGGTTTAATAATAGATGATTAAAATTGGGTTTAAGGTTAAGCAATTCTGGCATAGTAGAGGGGTGAATTTTTTTTCATTATTTTCTGTAGCCTGCACAAACTGTTTTTGTTTGTTTTAAATGTTCTATTATTGAAATCCTACAATTGACTTCAGGGACTACATTCAGATATTTTATTACAAAAAAATAATTTAACGCCAACGTACTCTCCCGAAAACGTATATGCGGTAACACGAGCAAGGAAAACAGCATTGTTTAATATTTTACACAATAAGGTAAGCCCGTTTTCGTTCACCATTATGAATGGCCTTATTAAAAATCATAATCTCGTAATTTTTTATAAAGCTTATGTACCTAGAGAGCGCCGCCATTTTATCCGAAGTAGCCACATAACGGGAGCGTAAGTTAAAAGTCAATAAAGGATGAGTAGAAAAGCCGTAAAAATCTATCTTTATCTTCCGAACAAAGCCAGAAGTGGGTCGCTAGTTACAAACAGTTAACTTGAAGAGTTTAACGCGATCTAATATTTACCACCTTAGGCTCATGAGAGCGAATGGCAGTAGTTCGCAATGTTATCATGATTAATTCATGTAGCCATACCTTAGCGAGTCACTTGCTGGATGCTTTAAGTGTTTGAATTGTCGGAGAGACCAGAGAATGATGGACGATCGTTCCGAGACTGAAAATTCGTCAAGACTAAAGTACACGCCACTTAGAGAATATGAGAAGGCCATAACTCTAGTAAATGAAGGACGGACGGATCAGAACGATCCACATCGGGAAACGTAATGGAAGTGACAAGGGTTTGCTAAAATGATGGAAGAAATTCCGAGGGTTTGGTGAAGAGGTGGTTTATATGAGTTCTTATTAGCAATATGTATCAGTCGCTAGCTTACTACAACATATGCTATTTCTGTGCCTGATATAAGCTGGGGACCGTGTGACTAGTGATTTTGGACGCTTACGGTCACGTAGAAAATATTGACGTAATTTTTAGTACTTATTGTTTGAAGGACTACAGATTTTTATACATATAAAAAAAAGAAAAACGTCTTTCTTAACCATGAAATATATAACTATGCAATTAGCATATCTGTACTTATAAAGAGTCACAATAAGACTAGGAAGTACCAACACAGCATGGCCACGAAATAAATGCCTACTTATTGTAGTTCACGAAAAGTAATTATTTCGTTGTGTTCAACCCGTTAATCCTATAGCCGTAGTTTGTGTCTACGCCTAAGGGAAGGAATAAATGAGCCCATTGTCCCAGACTCGAGCCCAACCCATTTAAAGATAGACAATACCCATTGTCGTACAGTCAAATAATCCTAAATTTGTTGGGATGTCTTTCTCCTCTTCAAAGTTTCCAGACAAACCGAGCAATGAACAATTCAACGCACAACCTTACGAGTTTATGATTTGTTGATTGATGTGCCTAATATTAATGAGAAATTCATTAGACATCTTTTGTATGGTTTGATCAAATTTTCTCTGAACAGACTTTATTATCTGCACTTTAAACAGCGTTCAACATTCCCATGGAATAAGTTTAATACTTAGCAAAATCCAATACGACCCATATCGGGGCATCAAAAGTGACATAAAAAGTGAGAATTGCCAGTGATCGTTGTGACACTATGAACTAACACGTAAAGACGATTTTATAGCACAGCTGAAACTGCGCTCGTAAACTTGAAAAGACGCGCACTACACGTCGCCTAAGTGAATGTTTGGGGGTCAAATCTCGCTCAGAGTTACTCAACTTGAACTTCGAGTTAATAACATGAGCGCTGTTGATCTGAATTTCAAATGAGTAGGTATTAAAAATTCGTTTCAGCGACAAAGAAAAGTACACAACAAATACGTAGGGAGGCGGGAAGTTTTACGTGCGTCTTTAGGCCGACGTTTTCATTTCTGAAAGTAAGCAGCAGATTGGACGTCAACTTTTCCTCTTTTTCCTCTTGTGACAGACAGTAGGTATACAACTATACACAAAGAACTCGCATCTTCCGATGAAGAGAACTTTATCCATCTACCTGAAGGCTTCATATTAAAAATTTACTTCGTTGAAAAAGCCAGTTGAGAAGTACCTTCGACGTAAAAGTGTTTCCATAGATACTTTCCTTTATGAGTTTTATTTGGAATAGGACTTTGCCTAATATGTTAAAAGTGAAAAGGTTTTTTCACAAAATGACTGATTTGATATCCAAAACGTGTAATCTGTTAATGGAGGTGGTGGTACCTTATAGTATCGTTTATTCGAGTTTTGAAAGGTGAGAGACTTTTCTTTTTATTTATTTTGAAAGTGAAACTGAAAAATGGGTAGACAATAATGAGATTAAATTAAACCCTTCACTGAATCGCCAATAAAATGGGGATGGAATCTACTACTGATGTACATTTTGCGACAATTTGATCACGGGCGGTCATTTACCATAATGGATTGCGCCAATTTTCAACACTGTTAAATTTTAATGGTAGTATTATTACTTGAATTTGTGCTATTACATGAATTGGTACTAATGGCACTATTTATCGTCTCCTACTTACAACCACTAGTGCATAGAAGAGGCTACAGTCCCTATAGCTGATATTTCATCGCGGATTGGCAAATGAGACTTGTAGCTCTCGGCAGCGATTGCCTATGACGTAATTGCCAGGATATTCAATACAATCGCAGCAGCAGGGAATATTTTATGTCACGACAAAATTTTTAAAATGACGGCTCAATTTAAATTGTAGATTATTTTTTGAATATTATAACGAGAATTTTATAGCGAATTTATTCCATTTTGTCATTCTAGGAATGTGACCAATTTAAATGTCTAGTGTTTTCTGGCTGTGAAACTTTTCAGAAACGATGATGAGTTTCTGTTCTAATTAATAAGAATTTAAAATGGTACGTTGTTCAAGTTTAATTTGTTACTAAATATTAGCTTTAGAATGGTGAGATTCACAGACATGTGTGGTTTCTTTGTGTAGGGAGAATGAGGGACTCATTTTTTTATTGGGAAAGGATGGTTTAAAAAGCTCTTATAGAAAACTTTTCCCAATCTTTTCGTTTTGAGAAGACACAAGTTAATATTTATATTATTTATGTAACATGCAACATAATTGTTTTATCAAATCTTTTTCTCTTCATTTGTATACGTAAGTCTCAAAATTTACTCACATGTTGGTTTTGATTAAATTAAACTGAAGGTTACAAAGACGGAGACAAATTACAGACGTGTGAGATTTGGCGTGTACGGAGGCATGAGAAAGCGGTAAGCCGTGCGCGTTGCGTGGGTCGCATCGGGCGCGCGTGCACCGGCATAACCGGGACGAAACCCGCGCCTCTCACATCGCCGCCGCCGCCTCCCCAACACTCGACACGGTGCCTACGTGACCGCGCAGACAGCTGCACTAATCTCATCCCCGAGATGTGTAAGAGCCGTGCTAAATACGGTTACAGAATACGACCTATATTCCCTAAAACTAAGTAAGATTTTTCGTGTATGTAAAATCTTTTTAAGCTCTTGGTTAAAAAAGGTTTTACCATGTAAACACGATATTTTAAGCATAAAAGTAATGTAACAGTTTTATTGTCAAGGACATTAATATGGCACGCAAAAACTACATTTGTGAAGGGCCGATAGAAAGCATTTTTTTACGAATTCTGTTCCTGGTCACGTTTGGTAACACTAATGCACGTTCAACTTTTTCAGTGCCCCTTTATCGATGATAAAAAGACCAATGTCGAAGTGAGAAATAAATGGCGCCGAATCGTGATGTTTTTGTATTCAAACTTCGTCACTAAATCAAAAACTACTTTCTGAAGTGCGTATAAATAAGTTCTAGATAATATGTTGTGTTATAGACATGATTAGTTTTCTTAAAGCGTCACGTTTTTGATACACGCAGGGGAATGTTTTATATGAATAGTAATGAAATATTTCTACACCTATTGAGTATTTATTGCGTTCAGACCTTTCGCAAGTCAGGAGCGGTATTCGGTGATAAATACACAATCATGTTCGGATGAAGGATTGAGCCCTTATTTGCGTTCACGAGCTGATAAAATAAAATGTAATTTTTGCGAGCTTTTATTTAGTTTCATCTGTTACCATGTCTATCGGCCTGTTACTCTGTAATAAAATCTCTTCTCTTCCTGGATTCTGATTAAGCTTATTGCGTGACAGTGCAATGTTAATAACACAGATGCTTGACCTACGCAGGGATCGAACCCGCGACACGTTGCGCTTAGTGGGTTTGGCGTGGCGACCTCAACCACGCTCGTTTGATGTGCAACAGCACTAAAGCGACTTTTGATTCGTTTGTATGTTTAGTTCCATTCCCCGCACCTGCCTTAAAATGTATGACAGATGTAAGTCACGTGACTAAACGAGACGAAATGTCATTTTCATACACTTACCTATATAGTATTTTCTATTAACCATTACAATTGTTGAACTGTTTGAAAGTAACTTGGCTACAGTGGCTGACGACTACTGCCTTTTAAAAACCAAGCAAGACCTTTTAAAATGCTGTCATTGTATAAAAGAGACGCCGCTCTACACCATGTTGTGCGCTATCCTGCTCCCGCAACTAGAATAGTCTTGTTTCAAGAGACGGTATCAGGCAGAGTTCGAAAATAGCATTTCATTTCTATGACAATATAAAATATGCGATGACTGAACGAAATCGTGTTTCATTGTCCTCGCGATTTATGGTGTAAGGAAGGTCACACTTTTTAGGTTGGCGTAAGAAAATATTGAAATAGTATTGCAATGTGATTTTACCTATTAAAAAAGTCCAAAAGGTAAAAATAATGTTGTTTTAAATTTCGTGGTAATAGATATACTAATTACACAAAACAAAAAAGTGATATGTACTCAGTATATGGTTTTAATTAAAAACATATTTTTTTATATTAGTTTAAATTGAATTTATAACCTTTGTGGACATTAGTGTGTACTAGCTTTACGCAGATCATAATTTGTACGCTTTGAAATGGATAGTCCTTAGTAAGCTCATGACAAATGAACTATTCGGCATCTAAAAGGCTAATTAAGCAGGTCATCTATGCATCTGAATAGATGAAGGAGACATAACAGTGAAACCGAAATATTCCAAACCCATCAGAATTTACAGGTAAGATTTGTGGGAATAAAAGTCGAATTCAAATTATAAAATACAAAGCAATTTTTAATTAAGCGAATAGTTCTAGTCTTGATTAGAATTAAAAGATGAGATGTCTGACTCAAAGGGCTTCCCAACAATCGAGGGCTTTGTGCAATCACCTCAAATGACTTTCAAAGAAAGAATTTTATCATCGAACGAGAGAAAAAGTGTTTGAATATTTACATGGCAGGCGAGGGAATTTAATATTTGACGTAGGACGAGAAAACAAGAGCGAGTTTCGCGCCTGAATTTCGCGAAAGTTATGAATCTAATGTTGTGTTTTGACGAGAGGTGTAAGCACTAGCAATTTTTCATGATTACCGAGATAGTAAGGCAATGTTGTAACATTGTAACGTTACTCATACCAATTGCCGCACTCAAAACATACATCACATTTATAATGAAAGTTATGCTAAATTCTGGCATCGCATACATCTAAAATACATAAATGTAAACTTTAAAGTGCATAACAACAGTATGGTAAAGTTTTATACTTTTAACTAAAATGCAGTATTCATAAATTTGCGCTGTTGCAATAAAAGACAATAAATATAGAACTTGTGAGTTGTTGGGAACGTTATTGTAGCTCTCAGCACAACAGGTGAAGCTATTCTTTACTCAAGTATCTACTCACGGTAAAGTAACCTCTTACGTGGCCACCATTCGTCCTTATTACACCGTACTGCGTGTTTGTAGCGTCCGTCTGAGAGAACTTAAAAATTCTATACGTATATAGCTAAGTTTGGAAAATGAAACAAAACTCCGCCGACATGAAACAGGGAAAATGTGTCGAGAAGTTGGCGAGTCGCTCCATAGCGCTTTACAACCTAAGATATCATATTAATTTCACGTTTTCAACTTTGTTAGGAATGTAAACAGTACTGTGCGAACAGTCAAACAACAAACCATTAACGTGCTCGTTTCTCATCGCAAAGTGCGGAGGACATTAACTAGGTAGGTCTAAGTGGCAGTGTTGGCGCGTCTCAACTGGTCTCACACAAATCGCTCGCTCTCTAATTTACGTCCCAACTTTGGTGACACGTGTATTTTATTGATTTGGCCTTCTCGTGGGAAGCGAATACGGTTAAGTGCTTCGGTTTTTGATTGTGATCGAATTTAAAATGTGAGTCTGTGCTGTAAGAGTACGCGTACACATGAGGTGACAAATGAGCTGCTGAGAAAAATATATTTTTTTGCATATCACCTTTCAAAGTAACGTTCAACATATCTATGTGAATAAATGGATCAAATATGATAAAACGAATACGTCTAAACAAATGAACTCAAGACATTTTACTGTCTGACAGTCTTATAATGCATAACTTAACATTCAAAATAATGTCTGCGCTACCGTTTCGTAGCTGTACTCTACTATATTTTCATGCTAAAATTATGTTGAGACAAGTTTCTGAAGCAGTTTATAAAGTGGCGACTGTAGTACTTCGCACACAGCCTAGAGTCCAGTCAGTGTTGGTTTTACTAAGAGTGAAATTTTAGTATGTTGGTTATTCTGGGGATTCTGCTTGTATAATGTTTGTGCTAATTATGTTTGCGGCTTATACATATTATATGTAACGACCATACTAGAAATGAAAGCGAAATATTAGCTAAATAACGATAATCGCTTTTGGTGATTTGGATAATAGTTTGATTAATATTAACCTTTGTGTAAATAATCGAAACAGAGGACCGTTATTTTATGTACCTAAAGTGTTGGTAGAATTCAATGTATCAGGAAGCATAATATATATTTTTTTCCTCTTATAACAATGTTTTCTGCTCAAAATCGTCTGCGATTCAACCGCGGGTTGTATGTACGCTGCCTAAGGTGAACGTCTTCAACGAATTGGGCATATGTGATGTCGTTAGGTTCGTGTTATTCTGAGTGTCACAGTCAATAGTGTTACTCTAAATGCAATATGGCGTATGCTATTGAAACCATTTGTGTATCTACGGGTATAAAAATATTTTTTGTTCATATTTGCTGAATTGGGCGCTATGTTATTCGTATTTGTTTGCGAAACTTATACGAAAATATTCAACTCACAAATGATAGATAAACTATTAATGTAGTGCCATCAATACAATGATTGCAATATTTATTGAAGTTATGGAGAATCGGTTTTGATTTTGGAACAACACTTTTTTTACGACGGATTAACATGTGTTTTTGTGGGAGAATCTACAGTTTCCCCTGTTTATTAATTTTGTAGCCAAATACAGAAAACAGCAAACAAAAATGTATATAAAAAGCAATTCCATTAAATTAAAAGAAGAACTAATTACGTTTTAGACCTCTCTAGTAAGTTAGTTGTCGTGTAGCCAATGAATTACCACAGGGAGTGGAAAAGATGTAGGAAGCAATCCAATCAAGTAGAAATACATTTAGCGGAGACTTAGGAAACAAAATTGCTCGCTCTCTTTGGGCTTGATGCATGTCTTAATAATTGGGACTACAACATTTGTACGTGAGGCTTTGCTTTACAAAGCCCTTTGTTTTGAAAAATATAAGGCGTTTTGTTTAAATTCTTAATAAAGTTCTTAATAATCTTCTCAATTCAGCTTACCGAGGTCCACAGCTAGACATAGGCCTCTCCCAAAGCTGCGTGAAAACACCCGTCCGTTCCTCCACCTTTTTATACAGTCCGAGCTAGTTACCTTTTGCACATAACTAATATAATTTTATATCGGAATCGCCGTTTCGTGGATCTAGCATTCTGTTTTCTTCATTTAGAATTAAACTTCACACAACACTTCATTTATTAAGGTGAAGTAAATATATCTTAATTAAAGCTTAATTACCAACACTGTACAAGAATATTTCAATTTGCTATAATCTTTCATCAGTATCCGGCGATAGAGCGATAAACTTACAAATGTGTTTGCATTTTATTTCTACGAAATTAAGATTCGCCGCGCGCTCTCGTAGCCCTGCTCCCGGTAACTCAAACGCTGTGCAATTTTCATCCGCTACAGATAAGCGAAGCGATATATCATATTACATATTATGACGCTATTTGCAAAGATAAACTGAACTAGCTACTGTTTAATAATATGTTAAGCTTACCAACCAAACCAGTCGTTTAAACTGGTCTCAAATGTGAAATATTTGATGTTGCTTTATTTTAGTAGTTATTTCTAATTCCCGTAGGTAGAAGCTTTGTGGAATTATTTATCAGTCAAAGTCATATTCGTTTTATGACTTTGAGTAAGTTTATTTCATATTTATACTAATATTGATAGTAACGGACACGTATTTAAAAAAAAAATTACGTGTTACTGAGCACCTCTTAAATGGCTGAATCGATTTGAATGTCCTTTTTTGCATGCGTTTTTGTCACGCCTTGGATGATTTATATACACAAACCAATTCAACAGTATGAACTTTGCTGAATCACCTAGTATGTAATAAACATAGAATATAGTCACCTCAGTATTTTACAGTAGCGTAAATAGGAAAAGTTATGTGTAATGCATCATGTGAAAAAATACCACAAAATGGAAAGTATTATGAAACGCAAATACTGATTAATCTTTGAGATATTGAGTTTCAAAATAATTGTACACATTCTAAACACGAATGCCTGCAAGTCAAATATACAGGCACATTTTAATCAGACTGACTTTTGTTGCTAATTGTACATAACCTCGTACTATCATAGGTGCCTTCACGTCAGAACGAGCATTATTTTAATTAGCATGTGCGCTTTACCGCTTCGCCGCGTGCCGTATGGTGAGGCTACAGTGAATTCTATGACATGAAAAGCGACTTTATTTGGTGAATACAATTTTGTGACGACATGAGATAAGAAGTATTAGCCCTTTCAATAGCTTTTAGCTAAATGTTTAACGTAAACATATACTTTCTGGTTGCTCTTTGCGTCTTTTAAGTAAAGTACATAAATGTTAAATCCGTTAATAAGATATAATATATTATCGTTTGTGGTAACATTTTAGAAGTATATTAATCTATTTTAGAAGGTTTTGAATCAAACGTGTTCTGTGAAAGTTCTTGGTCGTATTTTTGATGTCTTATTTACTGTAGAACAACATGAGTAAAAATAGTTTATACTGAGCTTATACGATACCAATAAACTAATCGTGGAAAAGGTTGATAGGAATAATACGCATGTTCGTTATTCTAACCAATTACGTCTGGTATTTAATTCGCATGTTATTTGAGCCGGAGCGACTCTGAGAGCTTGATGTCCTAACTTGAAGCAATATAAATTCAGACTATATATGCTTTTGTTCTATTAGTGTATTTATTTTATTCCAATTATTATACATTTTTTTAAACTGTTTGCTTACCGACTTATCTCGGCTGTTTCTGAAGGGACAACAATGATATTAAGTACGTGTAATTAGTCATAATATAATACACTTAAAGTAACGATGATGTTGCTGAAGTAAGAATTACAAAGACTGCACGGATAGCCGAGTGTCACCACGCTAGACCCGTGACGTGTCGCTGGTTCGATCCCCGCGTTTGTGTTATCTATTAATGCTCGATCTGAGTCTGGACGTGTTTATGAAAGACTGCGAAATCTCCAGCGACAAAATTATTAATAAATCCCTCAATGCTGGAGTCAGTAAAAAACAGTTTTGTACAATATTTAAAGAAATGTCGGAAACCTTTATCGTGTATAATTATTTACGTTCGTAAAATAAACTGGGCATGCAAAATATGGATTAATGCTGCGTCAATTGCACGCCAGTCCTACATGAAATGTAAAAATACATTGGTTAATGGTGCGCAATAAAAGAATATGAATTTATTTTTAATTTTAAAACACAGCAGTTATTTAAGTAAACCTCTGAAGAAATCGTTAGTTTGAGCATCCATAATATTAAATATGTACATTTATGCAATAAGTATGTAATAGGTATAATTAATAGAGTAAACATGTGAAACAAGTAACAGTTACTTCATGATGAGTTTATACTTTAATACGTGGTAAATAAGGCGAAAAATATAGTATTATGTCATACTGTTTAACATTATATTACAGTTAGCACAGCCAAAAACTTCGCTTGCGTTAGTGTCAACGGAGTTAATTTTTTAACATAGTATACCCATAGGAGGGCATAAAATACGTACACAATGGTCGAGATTATTTTGGAATAGTCCAACATTTACTCCCAAATAATTCAGGTGTTCATTCAATTTTGCAACTGGAACGTACGTCCATGGAAATTTTCATAGACAGTTAAAATAAGCGGTCATCGGGGAACGTTGAAATCGTTCGCAATGAATTGACAGATTGAGGATCGCAGGTCAACTCTACGGGGACGGGAGGGAATAAAAATATATTGTAAACTCGAATATCTGTGTTACTGTTTATTAACCATCAACCTTGGCAAACGGATAGGTGATCACAGTTTGTTGTTTTAGCACACAGGCACATTCTGCTGCAATCCGCTTTTACGACACTCTCGGGATCGAGACGAAAAAGGGTGACTTATTCTACGAGAAGAACTTACATACTGAAAATACTTCAGTAGGGGCACGAAAGAAGACACAAAAGGAGACACCTATTTTGTGTAACCAATAAACTTTGTGATTTAAATAAAGATATGCAAAATTTCTGCCTTTAGTTTTATTTTGGAACCACCAGTTGTTTGTTCTCGATACCTTGACTAAATTTAGTGTTGGTGATAAAATGAAGAAGTTAATGAATGTATAAGATATAGTTTTATTATTCTAGGTTAGACCGTAACTCCCCGGCGATAACGAGACCTCTGTCTCATCGCTATGTTATTTACGCACTTGATTGATAGTGATGAATATTCAGACGGGCGGCGCGTCGACAAATCCCAGTGTTCTGTCTATAGTACCCTGGTTTACTACACCTTCTGGGCTTAACACATAAATCTTTGTCGAAAATGGATACTTTGCTTCGCATCATTGCCCTTGTAGTCATAAATAATACCCTGTAACAGTATTACCAAGTCGGATTAATCATTAATCTCCAGTCTTAGTGATCGAGATCCGAACAGATGGCGTCACTGTTTAATTGTATTTCGGAATTGCCAATACATCGAGTCAACCACTTTTTATTTCGATTTATTAGCGTCGTTTATATAAGGGGCGTGTTTTTAATTTCAATGCTAATCTTAAATCAACGTCTTCATCGGTTACGAAGTATTAACTTTAGGCCTTTAAACGGAACAAAACTTTCGTCATCAATTTTGTAAAGAAAAGTTGAACGATATTCTGTGGACTTTGTATCTAGTAGTTGATCACTTAGAGTAAGTAACTCTGTTACAAAAGGCCCTTGTTTGTGCGTTTGTAATGTTTACCGATGAACTAGTTTGATGCGACTCGCGGTGAATGAAGTGATCGACGTAACTCTCCGGGACAATAGCGCGGCGTAGTAACTCACTGCGTAATGGTATGCAAATTGTTCGCTCGCGCCGTGATAAGAGTAACATGTTATGCTTGAGCCAAACTGCGCTGGCCACCAGCTTTTTGTGAGGATACAATGGACGTAGTGCTGGTTTGGCTTCTGTTACGTACCAACATTAACGGTAAGTAAATTACATTAATGCAGAGATAAAATAAATTAGCTCGGTATAGCTGTTACACTTAATTAGTTTTGTTTTGAGTGTCGCTAACGTTCTTATTTAGACTAAAGCTCAATTCAGATAAAAATAGGATTTATATAAATGTACAAACGTATTTTCAATGGAACTGGTAATGCGTACGAATTAGTATTTAACGCATTTTGGACGGATTAAAGTTAGCATAGTTTGCGATTCATTATCTGTGCTCCGCTGTCACCTCGTACTCTCTTTCCTAAGGATATAGTTCCCTGTCAGGGTGATCTCATAAATCCTTTCCAGAGAACGTTGGCAAGGATTCCAGTTGGAAACCTACCAAATTTAAATATCCTTTTCGAAATCATAAAGATCACATTACGTATGACAAAGCGTACTGCAATGTTTACCTAGTAACAGGCTTTATACCGAACGGCGTTACGTAAATTAAGACCAAAATAACTTGTTAGTAAACAAGGTTTTTCGCAAACTAACGCAACATAAACAAAGCGCGCTCGCACTTGACAGCGTCGTTGTATGTATATTTTATGTGTCCACAGTAAGTTACCGCTCCGAGTTTAGAAAATATTCAGAGTAAGTAAGTTGAATGGTCATTCAGTGCAGACAATACCGTGTCTTGGGACCCCAAACTCGGTTTAGAAGTGTATACTCCAGATGCAAAATACGGCAACAAGAGATTGGAGGCAGCCTTTGCGGTTTAAGGCGTTTTCTCATAACGTTTTATGTCGACAATTTACCGAGGTTTAGCCGGAGGGATCTGCACAACAATTTGTTTGAACTCCCGCTTTCTGGGCATCGTAAATAAGACCCGACATAGAACAACGCAAAACTATCTAACACGAACATTCGGTGCAGCATTGCTGTAATAAAATATTTTATTAGATTTTTATATTCAGTCGGTATTACAGTGCCTAGTAAAGCAAGTTTCTCATTAGGCAACGTTTTAGTGTTCTAGCAGAAAGACTGGCGAAACAAAAGAGCGTCGAGCATACACGTACGTTTAGTCATAAGAATATTCATGGAAATGTTTGAAGGTTTTACGTTATGATAATATCGTAATTTATTTGAACACCGCAAGAAGAAGGGTTTTATAACTTTGACCGCTATGTGTGTCTGTGATGTCTTTCTGTGGAACCACAGCTCTTAAACGGGTAAACCGATTTAGATGCGGTTGAATATCTTCATTTTTTTATTATATTTCCAATTTAACTTGTGTTTATAATAAAGAAGATAAAAATATAAAATTAAAGGTATATTATAAGGTAAATTATAAAAAACAAGTAATTGTACCTGCCGTCAAGTTACATTGACAGGAATTAATATTTAAATCCATCAACAACAATACCGCTAAAAATTCGTCAGTAGCAACCGTCATTTATTGCAATACCTATGTATTTACACATCTTAACCTAAAGTATTTATCATCAGTAACATTCTTGTGGCCTTAATGAGTTTTCTTGGTAAAAGTGGATAACGTGTGTTTTTGCCGCAACCTCTGAGGGGCCGACGTATATTTCTATCTCGCGGAGTCAATCCAATTTACGTGACAGCAGAGTGGCCGTAGCCACGCTTTATTTGAACAGCGTGCTTCTCTCGACATAGTTGTAACATGATTATATGTATTGCGACCAATTTATTGTGGTTTTTGAACAATTTCCTAAGATATGAACGTAGGTATAGCAGAACTTTGAACCTAGCTGGACTCTCGAATAGAGTTCAGAAGTATTGAATTGCATTTCATTAAGAACCGAAGGCAGTTTCCAAAATTACTAAGCAACAAAATTATAAAGTGGGTGGAGTGTGAACTTATTACGGAATACCGCAAAAACCTTAACCCTACCCTATGACATTAGAAAGATCTGTGGAAAAAAACAATTGAATAAAAAAAAAGCATTTCAGCATTCGAAAACGTAGTTCCTAGGAAAGTTCTTATTAGTGATACTGGCACTGTAACATTGAATCCAAAGGTTATACCTCCTTACATAAATTACACAAGGAATAAATGTCTCGGATTGTTTGTTGAGTTGTAAACAAATGACGATATCTCTCGACTTGAAAACCATAAAATTAGAATTCGTGTTTGTAACTTCAATGAATGATAGGCACCTTGCAAGTTAAATTATAATTTGTTGTATTTTCATTAACTTTTTGAAGTTGCGTCGGTATTTGTCGTTCGTGAATTTTGTTTTGTCTTTAAAAAGTACCTTTGAGCGTCTTGAACAAATTAATTTCGCAACACAAATATTAATTATTGTATGTTGTCTTAATGATTTGTGAACCGTATTTTCGTTTAGAATTGTTTGATTTGTTTAACACATAATTTTTAATACCATGCTTTGTTGATATTGTTTAAGAAACTTTTAGTTTCTTTTTACTTTTTAATTATAATTTTTTAACCTCAGACGCAGAAAGGTTTGTTTAATAAGTTTCACGTGTCAATGTGTAGGTCTGACTGTCTGTCAGAGTTACAGAAATCTTTAACATGTGCCGTCTTATTGTAACAATATAAAGGATATTTCAACTTCATATTTCATACTCTGGGTTTCCACTTCCCACCACCTCATTGATCCAATATCATAGCTATTTTTTGATATCAATGTAATCTGATCATCTTAAAAACATTGTTTATATATTTATTAAAAACACGCACACAAATTCAGAAGAAAAAATGTTTGATTTGCAAATTAATAATTTTTAATAAAGTGTGTTCCGACGTCGGAAAAAATTACGAAACATTTATTTTCGTTGTGAGGCGTAATACTAAATAAGGATAATAAAGTCGTATTTTAAAATTAAACCGCGATCTCAGCGAGTAAAGGTAGTTAAAAAGTTTTATCTTGAAAAATAAAGAGTCCGGTTTTGTGTCAGAGGCTCTCTGGCACACGTCTCAGGGGCCTGCTTCAGTAGCGGTGCGGCGCCTGAAAAGCTATCCCAACAAAATTGCACTTTCTTGAGAATATTGTCGTTGATACATTTAAACTCTTTCCCAACTTCGTGTTGTATGTAATTTAGGTATTATTGAGTTTATCTATTATATTTCCTTATATGTCCTGCTTCTGAAGGTAATACCAGTCGATCGCCGAGATCGAATATAATTTTTAGGTCATTGATACGGAAAGAAGATCAGTAAGTTAACAAGTACGCAATTTTTAGAATCATTAAAAGTTTCTGTAAGTAAAGTCAACAGCCATAGGGAGGAACTTTCACTATTAATTGATTTTCAATTTTTAATTTGTATTTGTCCTAATTTGATCAGGACGACAATGCATAAGACACATTAAATTGAACTGATATTTTGAGCTGGCTTTATTTGGTGTTCATTGACATATGTATTGGAAAATGCCGGCCATGCCCCGGAGTTAATGATGTGACGGAACCCAACTTGTCTTCGAAAATCTCTCCTCCGTACACATTGTCACATCTTATTAACTTTCTTTTCATGTTCAGATAGGTTTCTAAGGCCGCTTTTGGGTATGACCTTACTCATAATAAAACACAGTATTATCTTGCTCACGTTATGTGCTTTCAAATATGATAAATAGAGTAACCAGTTTGACTAAAAAAAGAAATGGACTCAATTCATTATATTTGTCATTAAAAGTAATATAAATAGTATTGAAACTATAAAAAAGTTTTACGAAATGATCTTACCACGTTTTTAAAACTGGAATCAAGACATTTGAAGGTACAGAACCTACAGTGTCTTATTGCATTTATGTATATTACAAATTCTCATTACTACACTGATACAATAACCCTAAAAAACTGTTTATAATAGTGGTAAAGTTGTAGGTACCTACATTATCTATTTACGTAATACATTACAGTGAATTGACAACTTAAGTAACCCAAAGTGCCACAGCTCACGGGTGTCGACTATTCCCATCCCCTTCCATTACATTATGCATGCAAAAGTTGTGATACTATATGTTTTTTGATCAATCACGCCGTTTGAGGGATTAAAGCAAATTTGGTACAAAGCTGAAATTAATCCGGGATTAGCATAGGGTGTATGCGGCACTAAAACTAAGAACATTTAAGCGGATGAAACTACGGGCATAGTTTGTAAATAAGTACCTACTTACTCGTACTACACGCTAGTCCTCTCCCATTCAAACCTGCTTAAAACTTTATCTAGGATATTAAGTATGTATACAGACCGATGTAGTATTTGTATATTTGTAGTAGTAACTACGCGTGTTATAATTTTGTAACCAACTTCAAAAAGACTGAAATAAAATTGAATTTCAAAAAGGAGGTTTTCAGTTCGTCTGTATTCTGTTTTTTTACGTTACTTTCCTCAAAGCTTTGGGCTGAATTAATCGATTTGGTTGTTTTTTTTCATTTCACGTGAAATAGCTATCATTTGGTCCCATAAATATTTCATCGAGTTTGACTCAGTAGTTTTGTATTTGAATTCGGTTGCATGTGTTTGTTGTGTAAACTATTTTATTACGTTTCTCCACTTAGGTCTTTTCGAGTGCTATAAAATATCTACGAGTATACAGCGAAAAACTTAGCGTATGAACCTTTTCTTCATAAATAGCTTTTTGTGAACACGACTTTGTATACTTCTATTTTTAGTACACACTCCGTTATAATGCTAAGTGTGTCTGTCTATCCTTCCTTTCCGAAATAACGAAGGTTCCTAATGTTCCCTTTATTTCGGATGTTTATTTTTCTAGTATTTTACCGATGAAATTTTTCTCGGAAATTGAACTCATCGCTTTATTTTCTCAACAACCTGGCGTCGCTTGTCAGTTCGAGACCATACAGCGAAATAACGTGGAAATGAAAATTAATAATTAAAAATTAATCATACGTTCCGTAATTATCGTTTTCATTAAATTGTCTACTGAAAGAGAATAATCAAGAGCTCTCCCGCTGTTCCAATTATTACAATAATCACGTACAAACAAGCCGCCTATGACTGGTCTTTATCAACATTTTATTAAGTCGAATGAACCATTGACATTGTAGTTAATGTGTGTTTAATTCTATCTAGATAATTCATGTTTGTTGTTATTCTTATCTTGATAGACGTTTAATTTGACTTCTTTTATGGTTGTGACGATACGAGTGTCTATGTGAGCCGGAATGGTGGAGTCTAGATCTAAACATAATCCTTTAATATATCTGTTTTCGCTATTAGACACGAGGAATATCATTATTATTTGTTGACAGGAAAGCTGTTAAAGCAAAAGTTTCGGCTGAAATAAATCCGGCTTAATATTATTATTACTTTTTATCAGTAGACTAGCTGACCCAGCAAACGTCGTTTTGCCGAATATTTTTTTTCTAGATGTATTTATTTTTTAATGCCACATTATAAAAAAATAAAAACAAAAAAAATCGTCCAAAAAATAAAATATATTTTTTTAGTGTGGGCAACCCTTGTCACTTAGGGGTATGAAAAATAGATGTTGTTCTATTCTCAGACCTACTGAATACGCATATAAAATTTGGTAAAAATCGGTTAAGCCGTTTTGGAGGAGTACGGTAACTAACATCGTGACACGGGAATTTTATATATTAGATATAACAATTGCGATTTCAAGTATCAATTTTATTTTTTGTCTCAATTTTTAGTAACTATAACCATAGTTGGCCGATAACACTCTTGAGATATGATGCGAAAATGTCGTAGACATTACCACGTTTCAAAACTGAGTATTTCTGACAGGAATCCGGAATATCCTTTTGCCCTCCCTTCCCTACTGATAAGATGATATTCACCGATCACCGATAAAATGAAAAGACTCTTTGATAATACTATTGTTATTACCTACTCAAAGGGCAAGGCCTCAACCGAATTCAGATGTCCTACGACTACCAAGCAAGTCATAAACACGATTTTCGACAATAATATACCATTGACCACAATAATAGCCCATTGACCACAATATATGTTTTAACCTCTATCCTTGTCCAATTTTCAAGCAGCTAACAAGTTAACAATATATTAATGTTGGCATAAGAGCTGATCGCCAAACTGAAAATGTACTTCACGTTAGTCGTGGGAATATTAAAAAACACTGACGTTAGAAAGGTTGAGAGCTGCTGCCGCCTAATAATATGTGGCTTAAGGACTCCTTCGATTATGTTAAGTCTGTAACATTACAAGCGTGAAAATGATGAGATACTTAAAAAAAAGCAAATGATTTAAATGTTATTAACTTGGACAGATTTTTTTGTGTATAAAGTGGAGATAGGATCAGACATAGTGCTATGAGTATTGCTGAAAAAACTTTCCTGTATTGACAAAATTATGAATTCAAAAAGACCTAATCATATAACCTACACGTATTAATAAAGTGTTACCTACCTGTTTATTGCGTCATATAATTTACCTTTTGTTCTCAATGTTAAGCCCAGAGTCGTTATGTTTCTACTATTTATATTTAAAGTATAAACATTAGGAGAGGCACTGTAGAAATCTCCAGGGGTTGCCAACATGACGAGGAGTCAAAAGAATTAAACTAAGTTATTCACGCTTTGCGCCCGCCCACAATGACACGAAATAAAACAATGACGACGCCGCTTTGTTTTCAATTTTTACGATTCAACCATTGGTTTTCAACTCGTTTACACTTTTATTGGTAGTTGGGCTTTTATACCTTGGTGGAAATATTTATTTACTAGTTTTTCCCCCCTTGTGAGTTAGTAATGTGCTCCAGTACTCTGTGTTCATAGTATACAACAAACCCGCTAAATAAACACGATATCAATGAATCTTCCTCGTGCGTAATATTAATGACCCATGACCCGTAAGCTTGCAGTGATGGATAAGTACTTTAAGAAAAGGGGAGACCCATGTTTTGAAACCACTTATAAATTTACAGCAAGATACACGTAGGTAGATATATAAGAATAGCTAAATTAGGATCTATTGCAATGTAAATAAGGTTGTAAATACATTTCATGTTTCGTAAAGCATAGTTTGTTGTACACGATTTGCGATTGGAACAATAAGAATAACGAACAATAATCGAATTTACCTGTAGGTTGGCAGTTTGAGATATTACGTAAGAGGTAGCACATGTACAAACAAACGCTAGAATTATTACGGTCCGGGCTCGCGATTACCATAAAGTTACCTTAATGTATTGTGTACGATAGGCACCTGAATTTCATATTTGGATTGCCCTCTATTTTCGTCATCTCTAACATTTCGTTACGCTTATAATATTTATTGATTTTTGTACTAAATTTTTAATTTGTCGTTAGAATGTATATTTTTACTTAAGTTTTACATACTAGTCTTTGAAAGCGACATATCCATGATATTACTATGATAATCGGAGAGATTTAACTAAATTGCGTCTCTACCACCCGAGTCTGTGAACTCTTGTGAACTGGCATGCAGTTTAAAAGTTTGTATAAAGGCGATAACCCACGTATGTAAATTACGCTATTGTTAACTATGTAAATGTGACATTATAATAAAAATGCACCCAGTTTTGGTAACATTCGAGGCGTTAACGACGTATTACCCGAGGGCCGACATCGTTATGGTCGGTAATGGTCACGTTTATGAGAGGCATAAAATAAAGAAAACCTTCTCATACTTCAGGCAAATCCTTTATGGCGCTAATAAGAAATTATAACGGCGGTGTGATCCAGCGCAGACTCCACATATGGTACCTATTAATAAAATTAGTGTTGTTTGCGTAATCTGCTTATTATAGTAATTAAGCCTGCTTTGGACTCATTATCGTTATATTATATAGTATTTTCTTCTTTCACGTATTACGTGCGTACTTACGTTTCAACATCTTTGATGTCATCATCTCTTTTTTCTTTCTCTTTTTTTTAATAAGCGTTAGGTATGAAAAACAGCCACATAATATAATTGGTTTATGTATCTGACGGACTCACTATTCAATATCCTATTCAACAAAGAGTTTGTTCTTAGTGTTACTTTAAGACATGATTTTTTGCTATTTCATAGATATAATGTCTCACTGAAGTATTCTCTTACATACACTAAATACTTACGAATACCTAAAAGAGTTTCCACACATTGCCTCTTGTTTCAGCGTATCACAAGTGCTTTTAATCAGAAACTTTGTGATCGCTTATCACGCTTGGTTACCCCTTGTCAATCAACACAACGTACCAACTTATAATTAAATTAATAGATGTTATTTCATCATTACGACTTATTTGTGACATATTATGCAAATGTAATAGCTAATATATGTATTAAAAAGTTCATAATAACCTTGGAAAGAAAAATAATGTATCAGCCATACTATAGTCACAGTATTAATACAAGCTTGTTTCCTACTGGCATTTGAGGGGGTACCAACCTCAAAAAAATATTGTTCGACCTTGAGTTTTATTTTAGGAACATTACGGTAAGTTCTACGGCCTAGCTATGACGAATCATGAGTAACAGCCTGGTAATGTACGGATGGATAGATAGCCGAGCCTTAGTAATAGGGTTTCTTAGACTTCCATTGTGTCATATTTAGTTACTTACTTCCTGTATTCATGAGGAATGCAATAAAGAAATTTGATCCAAATTAAGATGTTTTTAACCTTTGGGTTCAGAACCCGGTGTAGTTTTCATGAGCGAATTCTACAAAACCGTAGTTCAGTAAACAGATACCAGACCTGTGTAAATATTAACACAGGGCCGTGTTTCATTTATTTAAAAATATAGCGCGTGCCACACTGGTGTAATAAGGAAAGTAGCTCATAAGAAGTGTTTTTGTTTCATCAAGCACCAAATGTGGGCCCTGGCACATGAGCTTTGCATAATACGGCGAAATTGTCTGCGGTTTGTTCCAGGAGAGTTTTCAAAATTGGAAAAGTTATCTCATTTGTGTGAATAGTACGTTTTATATTAATTGAACGTTTTCCTTACGATTAACTGGCGTACTTTTACTTTTTTTTTCTTTTTCCCCGTTTCGTTAAGAAGCATGTTAAAAAACAAATGAAAATCAGTTTGTTGAAGAAAAATGTAGCGGTGTCGGCGGTTATGATAAATTTTCGTAGAGTTTAATGCAGCCTCCTCGAAATCAATTCATCTTCTTGTTATTAAGCTGCCAATCAATATACTTGACACACACATTATTGGCCCGTTCCCTTTATGTGTTTTTCAAATTATGAGAGCCAATATGTTTAAGAATGATGTGGCTTTGTGCTTGCCTTCAAGTATAAGAAGAGCTGAAAGAAGAGTTATGACAAAAAGGAAAGAATTGCTAGCAGTCCTAATTAAATTTGAAGAATCTTAAAAATAACATCTTATAAATACCTAGTGATTGACAATACAAACAACAGGTCACCTACAACTATAGTAAACTGTATATCTAGACACAATTTTAGCAACTGAAGTCTGGAACCTAATATGGTCAAATATATTTAAAGATTTGTTCTAATTGCGAGTGTTGTGTTAAAATAAAGGCTTCCAAAAGAAAGCTGGCATCGGGAAGCTGAGGCGAATGTGACCCCATTGTGTTGTCCCAATTGACGAAAAATTCCGCGAAAGAAACAGGTTTAGCGACCGGACTTGGCAGTGCTCGCTACTTATATGACCCGGCGCGAATTAACGACACCTACTTTAACGACAACTTGTTTAATGATTGTATTATTTTTAGAACTTTCAAAACAGCAACAAATATTCAAAAATAAAATTTAAAGATATAAGATTCCGTAGAATTGATGCCAAGTGTCCTCATGCAGAAATATTTACTCGTTTGATTCGTCTATTGACATTTGTCAGAGAAATTTTGCTAAAAATTAAAATAATTTTTCATGAAGCATTCTTTCGTACAGTAACATTACTGTGTTAATATTCGTTCCAAATAAAGTGTAAGTTCATGACGAGACAGAATGTTTCATTTCTTTGTAAAACTCTCATTTCAGTTATATTATTGTTTATAAAATATGAAATGAATGATTGATGAAATGAGTATAAATAAATAAATGCGGACAACATCACATACATTGTTCTGAACCCAAAGTAAGTTGCTAAAGCACTTGTGTTATGGAATTCAGATACAACGAAGGTACCACAAACACCCAGACCCGAGACAATGTAGAAAATGTGATTTTGTACATTGTCCCGACCGGGGATCGAACCCGGGACCTCAGAGCTAGCGACACCTTGACTTACGCCACGAGTGGCGTACGCACCGGTTGTGCGTACGCCACTCGACCACGGAGGTCGTCATTAGAAGTATAATGCTTATTTTTAACTTCTATCGAGTTAGTTTTTAAGTAAGATGTAGATAACACGCGAAGTACAATATTGCGTTAAAAGTCTCAAGATTGGTATTTCTTTTTATTTGGAACAAACGTACACAGAGTATAGTGGCCTACTGGGACAAGCTTGTTGGTCGTGCCCCGGAAGTTTCAAGGGTTAAATTTGTTGTAATGTAAATAGACAATGTTGTTTTTCATAATTATAAGCCGAAGGTGAATCTCATTAAGGTACTTAGATTAATAATGACGGTCGGCCTGTCCCAACTTTGTCTGTTAGTAAACTTTCACTGAGTAAAATTAATTGTGAAAATTTTGCACTAAATTTGTGTAGGCGAGACGTGATATATATCTAAAAGTTCAAAGCACCTGTATCGGATAAATACATATTTTACTAACCGCAAGTGAAGTGGAAATATGTGAACGATTCATACAGCGTACGTTTCTTGTAACAATAATAAATAAAAACGTATTGAATCTAATAATAATGTCGTCTGTTCTCATCCGGAACTCAACGACCGACAATCGATAATATCTGTGATAACATCGCTCAATGCTTTCGTATTTTCGTCCATTCGCATGACCTCAGATTCGTACGTGACTAAGAGCACAACTTAGTATAAAAATACTTTGTTATTAAGTTTTGTACTCGATCTTAGAACTTGTCTGGTTCGCAGTCTCTTGACCGGCTCTTTTCTTGTTGTTAATTACTTTATAAAGTCAATCAAAACAATTTCGCTGGGCCTGCAGCAGTTTTAGACAGTGTAATTACCAAGCTTATTAAAATAAAAAGGCACTGTTTATTAATTACCGAGTGCTTTTCTTTTAGATTTTATAATGGCCTTTCAATCTTAAACTGTTGCGGAATTCTCATTGTCTTTAAGTTCTAATTGTGTGTACATACATACATGTATGTACATTTTAGTATCTATTGTATTCAATGAATTGAATTGGTCGATCTCAGACACAATCTAGCAGTCTGAAATACAATAACGTATCTTAAGTCGATTGTGTATGTATGCGATGTCTGAATTGACTTCGAAATCTGAACTGTCAGATTTCGATTGTCTGAAACTGTCATAAATTTGAAGGAGCGTTTAGAGTAAGTAAATCTAATTATTCGTTGGAAAGGATTACACAACGTTAATATATGAGAAACTGGAACGTTATTAAATAGAAAAACACATCGAAAATGAAATTATATTTGGCGGAGGTTAGTTGCTACAAATAAGCCTCATTAGTTCTACTTTATTCACTATTCGTTCGGAATAATAAAGTTATCTTCGTCCACTTTTGAACAACTAACCGTAATTTATTTTCTGATTGGTCCCATTCATTCATTCGATCTCGTTTTTAAAATATAGAGACAATTTTGGTTTGTAAAAATTACGCTGATATAATACGGCCTTTATGTATCAGCTATTGAATGGAAAATTTATTGATATTTTTTTTAGTTCTTTATAATTATTGAAATATTATGTGATTATGTATTCTGACTCTGTTTGTTTCATACAAACAGAGTCAGAATACATAAAAATTATCCTTAAAAGACAAAATACTTCAAGTATTTTCCACAGAACACAAGTTAGTAACTTTTGAAGCAATTACTCAAAAGCATTCGAATAAATACAAATGTCGTTCGTGTAGGCACTTACATAAAAAGTTTAACGTCCCAGCAAATATGTAATTCCAGCGGAAAAATGTTATCCGTCGTCGGGAAAGTGCTCATAGCCGCTAAAACTTCTTATATTAAAAGGTTTTTTTAATCTATTCACAGAGAATTTAGAGGGCCGTTAGTGTCAAAGCGTAGCCTTCACTCCTTTCAAGTCTTTTCTTGTGACGACGAGAATGCTATCGGAATTTTTCGGGTATCACCACATTTCATGCGTGATAACAATCACTTTATACCAGTAAGTACTCCGCTAAACTACGACGATTCTTCGATATTAAAAATTCATGTGACTAGTTTTATGTCGTAACGTAAATCCTTTTTATAGCGGTCAGATAACTTTGACTAACATGAAAAATATTATTTAGATTTTTGACAGAACAATTTATTAGTTTACCCTTTTATGTTTTCGACTTTGTATAGACAGACCGTAATTTTAGTTTTATTCGAATGTTATGACAAAGATGTGTAGGATAGCGATAGAACACCACATCTTTGAATGTTAAAAAAATAAGTTTTTGTGGTTTTGAATTTAATTCACCAATTAATTAAGTCCTATCTGTAAACATATGTTGGCTAGCTAATAAACTTCTGAGACTATGTAGCGACTGAGACGAGTGTAGATTTAATTAAACTAATAAATGACCACAGTCCGTGTGGAAGCACTTATCTGTCCGGAGCGCGCTAGTCCGCAAAGTGAATCCTCTTAATTGCACACTGAAGTAATTGGAAATCTTCACCACATAATATTGGACTGCCCTCTCAAAGAAACTAACTATGATCCGTTCATTAAGATTTTAACTTTTGATTAAATTATAGGTTCCACAACTTTTCTACTTTGGTTTCTTTTTCACTTTTTCAGAAAAGTTATCTAACCCAGTGAATCCGAATTTCGATTAGTGAAAAGGGATGGGAGGGAAGGGAAAATCAATTTTAACCATGTACCTACTTATCTTCTGAACAGATTTCTTTTCATCTCGACTAATATATATGAATCTTAAAAAGTATCAGGAGAGTAGGTTAATCAATAAAAAAATCAAAATTAATTACTTGAACCAAATCCAAATAAGTGTAACACTTTCATCACTGTACTAGTTGATATCCATTCCCAGCTCAACGGTTTAAACTAGGATATCGTTTATTTCGATAGCCAACAGTTTCTAGAGATGGTGTAGCCGGATATCGGCTTATAAATCAGGCGGTGTGCATCCGGGCGCGCGTCGGCGATACACGGCGGAGTCCGGCGCAGTCCGGAGCGGGGAGGAGCGGAGCGGGCGTGCGGTGGCCGGCGCCGGGCCGCGGGCGCGCCGCCAGCGCCGTGTACGACATCCTACCTGCACCGTTGTTAACCAACTATTTGCAGCTACACCGGAACTGCTGCTACAATATTTTGTATACTTAGAAAATAAAAGGCGTTAACTTTGTTCAAACTTATACGAATATGAATACTTTTTTAAGCTCAAACAATTTTTTGAGGTTTTGTGTATACATAAGTAACAGTGAAAAAATGTTTAGGCTATTATATTTTGTAAAATGTGTTTTTAAATACTAAATCTGCAGATATAAGAATCATTAAGTACCTTTAGCATTGAGAATTGAAACATGTTTTTCGACGATGTTTCTGGAAATTAATTTTAGAAGCCGGTTAATTAATGAAAATTGGTTATGAACTCGTTTCCCAACGCATTGTTTCCTAAAGAAATAAAGAGAAAACCTACCTAAATCTTTTTACAACATTAAACAATGGTAAGTGAGAAATGAAAAATAAGTTAAGCAAAGAAAAGCGAGCACCATGAAATATGCAGACGTGCGCAACACAAATTGCGCTAACTTGAGAACGAAATGTAAAACTTGAACATTGCGGAGGCCAAACGCGAGTCAAGTGCGCCCGCTCTGTAAATAGGACGGACCGACTTGTGCGGGTGCGCGACGCTAACTCGCCTACAATATTATTGTGTGCTGCTAACTAACTTGTTTGTCATTTCAGACACAGGCATGAGTAGTGTGCCGCGGTCCGCACGGAATGCCTCGAGGACCTATTCGCTCGGTTTACTTGTGGCCGGCTATCCTCGTGGAATACGATGTATATCACTTTGATTTATCTAATTTAAACTATAGTGCAACGTGGAACCGAGTTTCCTTAGGCGATGTTTCGTGTTATGTTTATTTTTGTACCGCGAATTTTCCTTTGTACATTTGTCTTGACAGCCAAACTTGCTTTGATGTCGCAACTTGGCTCTCTATTTGATGACTTTGTGTGTTTACGGCCGTGTGAAGTCGCAATACCTGAGTTACTGAGACTAATATTTTTGAGACGGAGTTATAGTAAACTTCAAAAAGCCTCGTACATGTACAACCGACCTTCTTCGTTTAATTACTCGTTATGATAAAGAAGGTGGTAAGAAGGTGGGATAATTTTTCCTTTATTCGACACTCAAAAGCTGTGACATTGTTTACTTCATTTCAAGTTAATCTTTTTCAAACACAAACGTGTCCCACTTGAACGCAATAATAATAACGGCGACTTGAAGGTCTTTTATTGGAGTCCATTCGGTTAGGGTTTAAAGGCTGTTATCGTCATATACCGCAATTTTACCGTTCCTTATGTAACTGTCGTAATGTTTTAAAAAACAGTTAAAATTACCACATTTCATGCGTTACTATTGTCTTTTGACTCTTATTGTAAGGAAGTGGAGCAATATGATCTACTTCTAGTTCTAGAAATATCTTTTAAAGGTATAAAGAAACAAAATCCCAGCAGGGAGTTATTTTCAATATTTAAATTTTACGGCGTCTTAACACTAGGGCGACGATCGAACTCATAATTACTCGTCTTAAGGTTTTGTCGCTCAATTATTTTGAACTAATCGTAGTTCTGAAATTATATTCGGTGCTAATATTTATCGAGATAAAATGTTGTTGAAATATTTAGGCCAGGAGATTCAATTATCAAGAAGGCTTTATTTGGAGTTTATTTGTCGGCTAGTCATTTATATAACAGTTTAGCTTGAGGTGTATCTATGTATTTTAATAATGATATACGATGATTATACATTCTGGTCTAATTTTTTGTTCAAAGATGCTCAGTTATAGTTATTTGAAAATATTATAAATAATACATTCCTACTGTAAGTTCATACTAACGCTGGCTCTGCCATTCTGAATAAAGCACTATCAAAAGACATAATTAGAAAAAGAAATTACGGAAATGAATCTGCGGGTACAATCAGAATCCTTACAACGGTACCTTCGCTGCATTATCTTTTGCGGGCGCTTTTTGCGTTCTCTCTTAATTAAAACCTGCATTGCATTCATAACATTATGGTTTATCTTATTACGTGGCTTTGCTTGTAGAATATTAAGATATGAGTTTGGTGTGCATATATCATCTTACGCGAAAGTTCATCAACATTTGGCTCGCCGATGTAACCTCTGGAAGCTCTGCGAGACATTATCCGAGCATCATATTCGCATTGTGACGTCATCCGCCGCCCCCCGTGAAATCTCGCCGCCGTCTTGCCGCTCATTGTGCCCGTCCCACTTTTTAATCTGGAGACGTCGAATAAAAGCACAATACTAAGATACATCTTCTCGGTATTTGTTCCGCTTTTAATCAACGAGTACTCAAATCTTTATTTCATCATAATTTGTAGACATATTTTTACACTAAGTTTTAGTAAATTTCGAATAAGTTGTAGATGGCAGATATAACGGATACACTCTCAAATAATGATGCCAGAACTAGAAAACTACACGCCCCATATTAGCGCCGCAATATTAATCTTAAGTCTGTGGCAGCGTCGTTCGTCGACATCACATCTTCTGCTGTAGGATTGTCTCCGACATGAGGATAAATCATAGCTATATTACCAAGTCAGTGTGTGGCGGCTCGTAATATATCAAGAGGCATAAAGGAGCAGCCCGCGGACGTCAGAGTTGGTGGAGTTTCCACCTCATCGTAGCATTCGCGTGAGTGGAATGCACTGCTGTCGTGAGCCCACCGTCCGGACAATTGAGATGAATGTTCCAACTCCTGCTGCCTCCCGAACCTTGACTGCACGGAATGCGAGGGAAACAAACTCTTCTACAAGTGTATTTAGCATGCTCATGTATTACCAGGAGCTCGTGCCACAGTTTTCGTTTTTACAAACGTCGATTGTAATAATTCTGTACACAGAGCTGAGTTATTAACATGTGAGAGGAACTGCGATGAGACAAAGTTTTTGCAGAACCATCTGCATGTGAGCGAGCGCTTTGTATTAGCAACAAAGCCACACCGGGACTTGCATCGCTGGAGCTTTTAGGCGGGTAGTTATCGTGCCAACCACAAATGCGAATTTACGCTTTGCATTTTGAAAAATTAAAAGCGACATTTTCAATGCAATTGCGAACGTTCTTTCCGCAGTCGGCTCGGGTAATGGCCACTCCAATCCGAAATTGCGCGGCCTTTTTTGTTGCCGACGCTTTCGTAAACACTCATTTGTACCTACTGTTGACAATACTCTTCACTTTTACTTAATCACAAGTAAAACGTTCGATTTTCGAACGCTTAATCAACAAATCTGTAACGCCCAAATCGCTAAAGCTATTCTAAAGTTGTTTTAAAATGTAACACAATTGGAACTCCATTTTGGATTGTTCCAAATGTTTAATGGAAACTTTAATGGATTTATTTAGAAAATGTTTCATTTTACTTGCACTGTACATTTATTGATCTCTTAGAAATATAATAATTGTAAAACAAGTTACAACCGGGCAAATATTGAACTAGAGGCATGAAACGAATTCCTTAAGTATTAATCCGAATAATATTTATCAACGATGTACATACACATTTAGGCAAGTATTACTTTTGACAACTTTATTAAAGTGTACTTGCATTTAATACTTAAAAACGGCATTACAGTTAAACGGACCGTTAATATTTCCCAAATGAGAAGTAAAAACAAGCTTCCAACTTTTATTAATTAGCAACACAATGTAAACAAACTTACTCCAATTTTTAACCGTTATTTTCGACATAAAATTAAAGTACTTACAATCAATTTTGTGGCACCTTCCAATAGTAACGGGGTAATGATGGCAATCAACTTAAATACGCAATTTAAATAACCAATGGTGGGTCGAGCCGTAAGTCATGGGCAGGAACTGTCTCGGGCAATTTGGGAGGTTGCGAAACCAGTCAGTGAAAAAAAAAAAAAAATATGATTATGGGTACGGGACTTAGCTTCCATTTACTATATTGAAAAAAGTATTGTAAAGCTAGATGATGCAGCTCCTCATGTTGTGCGCTACACTCACTCACTTCTTCCATCTGCTCGTGCCGCTGCCGCCGACACCGACACCTCCTTAATAGCGACTAATAATAAAAGCAAACGAGCGAACGAGTTGTAACAAATTGCATTATCTGCCGAAATGGTCCTTAGAAAGCATTCATGTCGTCGCTCCGTAACGCTAACTCTTTTCCGTTTTGATATTTCCGAAATTGAGTTTGGGAAAGCGGATCGGAACGTTGTTTTCCTGAGAAAATTAAGTAGATTTGTCTTGTAACTAATTGGATTAACATTTCTGTACTTCCCGGCACGTACTTACTTACGCTGAGATTTGCATTCCAGTTACATTAATGCTCAGTACTGTAGTGTATTTAACTGTATAAACCTCAGAGTATTTTTCCGCTTGTGACAATTAAAAACTACTCAGCTCTTTTTATAGTGGAACATTAAATTTATCTTCTTAATTTTTTGCAAAGTGGAAACCTTCAGTGGGGCAAGAGATTAAATTAAAAAATGGCATAAAAAGGTGACTTTCCGGGCGAGGCTGCATTGCAACGACATTAATTCAAAAGTCGCCGCCTAGAGCAAATTGTCAAGCTGAGTGCAGACCCACTGCGACTTATTTCCTAGCCAAGTTTAGAAAGCTAGATAATATAAGTGGGACTCTGGACGTTACTTTACAGTTAACATTCACATAAAGTACAAACTAACATGTCTGCTACTGACCTGAATACTCTTAGTTATAAATTAAGGTCATTATTACAATTAACCTCTTTGGTTTTGCTTTAAACTAAATTATATTTTTAGTAGTTTGAAAATTCTATGGGACTTGGCACGAAACTCACTTGAAATAAAAAAAGCACCTACGTTTCGTTTACAATAGCTTATTGCGTTCACTTGCTCTTGCAAAATTTGTTGTCTCCTGAATCATCAATACACTTTTTTACAAATACTCCTAGCATTATATTTCGTAATATTTCACAGTTGAAATAACTCTCTTTGATCCGGCGGTCATTCTTCCGACGATAATTTTTACCATCTATAATTTATACGCTGCGGGATCACTCATGAATGAGGGAAAAGTAGCACTCTCTTCCCTTTGATTACAGCCAGAAGTACTTTTAACAATGTATCTTTTATACTGTCCAAGAATAAGGAAAAATACAAATTCTTTTATAGTTAGGACAAAGGCACTTGATTGTAGCGCTTTGAGTGATATCCCTTTCAACTGCCTAGAAGGCAGCCCTTGGGATAGATTACCTCAATCAATACCATAGCGGGGTAGTCAGCACGGAAAATTACTTATTGTTCCGTTTATCGCGGCTCTTAGTCACTCAGGTGCATAAAGCAAGGCAAGGAAACTGTGATTGTGTTTGACATTTGCCTTCTCATTGACGGATTTATATTAGAATATTCATAATCATTAATGGAGCCTTCTGCGATTTAAATTGTTATTATTTGAAGAATTTCATAAATATCTGTATTTTTGCCAGAAATACTATAAACTTATTACTCGACGAAGTTTACTAACTAAGTTTACAAGTTACAGTAACACTATACGTAATATTTTAATTAAAAAATCAACAAACCATTACTCTCGCATAAAATTTTCAAAATAAAGCTACAATCTTAAAGACGAGATCCAGCCAATTCGTACACATTGACGGCAACATTATTCAAAGAACTTCGACAAATATATTGATACAGGCATCTGTATGTATAGGGCCTAAGACGTAAACTAACAATCTGATTTATACTAGTCTAAATAAAAAACCGCGACATTTCTGCAGGTTTAGATAACTTGTTTTATTTTCACGTTGCCAAAGGAAGTGGAGGCAGAAACATTGTCGGTGCTTATCAGGAAATCAAGTTATAGTTGCTCTCTTGGAAAGCGGGAAGTGTTTACACATTTTTTTAGATCAACAGTTTATTTTGTTGGAGCGGGCATAAATTGTAGGTACTTTGTACCTAGGTTTTCTTAAAGTCGTTCATTTGTGATTTATTTTATTTGTCGATCTCCAATTTGTGGTTTTCATGTCCATATTTAAAAGTGTAATATTATTAGTAATTATTTTTAGCTAATTCGATTTTCATTTTGACAAATTAGTTTACAAAGTGTTTTTCTATACTAAATTTAAATCTGAAACTCTATTAACTTATTTAATTATCAAACAAACGAGACAGAGACGAGTTTTTTTTGCAATCTGAAAGTACTTTGACGTTTTTATCGATCAGACAGTGTCTGGAAAAGTTCCTCAAATATGGTAAAACGTATAAGTAGGCTAATTATGTCACTTGTTGGTAAGCAGTCTATTGATAATTGATAGCTCACGGGATTTCAACTACCTGTCATCTTATTTTTTTGTTTACGAGATAATACAAAATATACGTACATCCGATAGTTTTTGGAAATCTATCTGAAGAACTTATTAATTTTTTTAGTCAAGTACCCAACTCTCCAAACCAAGCGTAAAATTAACTGAAACTGTCGACAAGATATATTATTTTATACGATATTGTACCTACTAGTGATAAGAAAAGAGGTTACAAATATAGTTTTCACGAAAAAGTTTCAATGAAAGCGAATAAAGTCCGATACATTCAGAAGCAATTTAATACATAGTCGGAAAATACCACCCTTGCAACTTACAGAACTGTTAATACGATGTTATGATAAAGTATTGCTGCGTATCTACAAATTAATTTGGCAACGGTCCAGGGCCGGCTTATTGATAGTGAAACTTTATAGCATTGACTTCAGTTCAAATCCGTCTTCGGATATTAAGTGAAAGCTGAATAATATTGCAACGTGTCAACATACGAAATGAATTCGCAAATGTATTTTCCTGTTGACGTCAAGCTGTGTCTCATACATTTATTCCTTATTCTTATAATATTTTGTAGTTTGAAAGGTGTTTTTTTGTTTATTAAAAAGGTTAGAATAAGTAAAGTAAACATATTATGTATTTCACTTTTTTACGTTTCGTACTCAAAGATTAAAATCTTAACTCTATTCCTGAATGACCGCTATTAGCCAGTATATATAATTAGGCAGTATGTATGGCAGTTTAATTTTCACAGATGATGAATTTCTGTTGCCGCTACTACAACAAATAATAGAAATAAAAATCAACGTTCACCGCTGGTACGGGTATTTGTCCTGTTGTTGCAGAACCTCGAGTGTCGCGAGTCTGACTCGCACTGTATATACTTTTTTTTTTTCAAAAAAGAATAAATTCATAGAATAACGTCGGGCATTTTAGACTTCACTGTTTAAGCTAGTTTTCCATTGATTTATTGCATAAGAATTTAATTAAATTTTAATTTCCGAACTAAACCGGACAAATACTTTACTGGTTCAAAGAAATTTACTAAAGTTCCAATTCTATGTTGGTATGGTTCCCATACACCGGTACACGAGTGGGGATAATTCCTCGAACAGTAAGTAAATTGAAAAGCTCTCACGACAAAATTAAATTCCATACTTGTCGCCAGCATTCAAGTGCACCATCTGAACCACTTTCGGCGCGCATAAATCTCATAAATCTCTTCTAATAAAAACATTCTCATTCCAGTTCGCATTGTAAGAGAAATATTAAAGTTTTGACAACCCCCTTTGGTACGGTGGCTAAAACTTGCACTCTACATTCAGGGAAAAAGGTTTTGTTTTTGCATGGTACGGTGTAGTTTTTAGTAATTTAAAGTGAATTCTTTCTGAGTTTGATTGTTTCTCCGCACTATTATGAAACATTGAATATGCAAGTAACGTTGTGTCATCATACTTAGAAAAAGAAATTTAGAAACATATCGGTCATCTCTTAAGTATTTGATAAGACAAATCACCATTAAAAATAATTACTTAAGTAAACGACCAAATAGAATATTAAATCCGTCAAGTGCGAGTCTAGCTCAAGACACGGGTAGTTCTGTACAAATAAAGTAAAAGAAAAACAAATTTACAAGAGATTATAATCACGTATCAAATGAATTGGCACTAGAAAGGGGAGGCCTATGCCCAGCAGTGGGAGGATAAAGGCTGTAGATGTTGATGATCAAATGAATGACTGTACCAACGATGGCTTAAATTCAACTAGTTTTTTATTACAGCGGAAACAGAAATACGTCATAATCTGCAAAAAAAAAATTGTCTGACTATAACGATTAAAGAGATACTGTTTGGTAGCAGACGGACGCATGGATGGCCAGACATACAAACGGACAGACGACCAGATAGACAGGCAGCGAACTCTTCGTTTTTACACTTTTTACCATTTGGTTATGGAACCCTGATTGATGAACTCCATGTAAAAAAAAAAACCCAGATTTTATTCGCGTCAAATCAAACACAAATATCTAACAGTACGGAGTGAGTAACATTTTAAATCGCGATTCATTTGTCCCAAACCCTCGTTAGTAGTAAATTAGACTAATTACCCCTGAGAGAGTAATAACTGTTTACCAACTCCAATTACAGTATTCGGTTCAAATTATTGAATCGGTAACGTATTAAACGAAAACAATTGTTTTGATTGTAGAGCTGAATGGAGGATTTGATTTGCGTCGAGTGTTACACGCGTGAAATGTATTGGAAAGCTACTTCGTTCTGTTTCATTGTGACCGTGTTGACGATATTATGGAGTTTGAAAGTAGAGCTTTTCATATCATCATCAGCCTAGCTTTGCTTAAGTAATCGAAATTATCTGAAACTATTTTACAAAACCAGTTTTTTATTACTACTGATAGTTGATCCTAATAGGTATTGCTTTTATTCTGTTTTAAAAGCCGGTACTGTTCAAAATAGTTAAAATACACATAGGAATCTAAATAAAATTAAACAAACTCTAAAAAACAAATGACAAAATAATAATTCAGTAAAATTGTAACATTTTTTCCCCGAAAATGAAAATGTTTTCGTTCAATCAAACCGCTAAAAGCACTTTGAATTATATAGGGCTAGCGAGGTTTAGTAATGTGGGTTCTACTAACAAATCTGGGGGCCTACCACTGTATCTTAAAGTTATACTTTTGCAGATGAGGGAGCGGGACGGTATTATACATTTCGTAGAGTGGCGTCTTGCTTCCACAACTGCTTCTATATTACTTCGAGAGGAGGTGTTAGACCCTCTGTTGGAACTTTACCTGATTTCCCAAGAATAACAACGTGGGTTTTCATAAGGTTTTGATTTCTCTATTGATGTAGCCTTGGTGTAGAATTATGCCGATAAAATAGGGATAAAGCGTTCTCGACGATCTGGTAGGTGAAACTACTGTAAATATATCGTTTCTACTTCTAGAAAACAGATGTTTGGTTAATGTATTGAGTTTTAATTCTACAATTACCAACTATTGATCTTGTAAAATGGAGACTATAAATTACAGCCAACAAACAAAGTTGTTTATTTTAAAATATTAATATGGTGAAGCAAGGTACATTTGAATACGAAAGCACGCTTTTTCGCACTTGAAATTGATTTAAATTAGGTCTGTCAAGTAAAATGATGGTGGTTATAATATATTCCAAAAGTATTAGCAAAGGTAAACAGTACTGTGAGTGTTTCAACATTCAGTTTTTTAAGTTTTCTATTATGTTTAAGTTTTATAAAATGTTTATACTAAATTACTCTTTGGAATTCGTTAAATGTTCATAATCCTGGAGAGTTCAGTAACATAAAGGTTCAAATAAAACATGTATGAAAATGTTAGCGTTTTCAAATACTCCATTCGCGGGTGGTTGCTGATAATTAAACATTCATGTATGTACGAATAGTTTTTCACAGTCATCAAAAACGTAGATCGTGAAATATTTTACCGCGACTGACGTCAATCACGGATGGACAGGTCAAAAATAGACTGGATAAAACAGTGAGATTAATTGAATTCTATTGCAGCCCAAAAATATCTGCATGCCATAAAATATTCAGTTAGATTTTTGACAGAGCGATCCGACCCGCGCGATTCGACATTTGAAAATAGTGGACACTACTTTTCATTTCGAATTTATTTTTCATGCAGTGTTATGTTCAAATCAGACAGTGTTGTCGATATTCTGCCTATTTAAAAAAAACAGTGTACATTTACTTTAGTAAAAGGTTACTTTTTCATCTTTTTTTTTACTAATAACTTGCATAACTACTGCTTGTGTCATAATTCATAGTCGAAAGAGAATTAACATAACGAAGAAAATATATTAAAATTCACCTAAATCGCTAAGGTTTCTATTTGACCAGCGTAGTATGTGTATGCTTTTTAATTCCAATGTTAGTTGAAATGTGTTCTGACATTTGAGGATCTAATAAATTAAAACAGAAGCTTTATCAGCCGTTTATTTCAGAGCCATATACCTACTAACTGACACTACTGAACTACTTATATAGTACTTGTCAATATAGTTGAATTTTTTGCTAATCCAATACACTACTGACTTGCAGTAAAGGAAAACACGATGAGGAAACCTGAACGTAATGGTCTGTAATCGCGAACACCGAGGGAGCAAGCGTTGTGATTAATGTTTGTTCTTTCTCTATATAGCACTGGCACTGGAATAGTTGCAGACGTATCACGAGTATACTTATTTTATTAACACAAGTATGCTCTAAGATCTGCACTTGTCGGTACCTTTACATCATGTAAGATGGACAAAATGAATTATGATTGAATTGTTTTATTCCGAAGCAAGGGTTATTATACTTTTTGATCTGAAGACTGTTTGGTTGTGTACAAGTAGTGTAAATATGTTCGGAGTTTTATTTAATGAATTTAACGAAAAAAAATAACTCTGTGTTGAACTCGAATTTGAATACATTGAAATGTTTGAGTAATTTTTATGTGTGACTAGCTGTTTCCAGTGGCAATGATCGCACAAGAGCATGAAGTCGGAATGAACACCGTCCCTATTAATCCAGATTATAAAATATTTCGTCGAAATCTGTCCAGTAGTTTTTGTGTGAAAGAGTAACAAACATCCACCCATCCAGACAAATTTTGAAGTTAATAATATTAGAAGGATATTCTTGTCTCACGACTAATCATATTCGTGTTGCCACTAAATAGTATAATAACAATTTTTAGTTACTTTATAACTCATATGTGAGCAACACACTGCTCTTAGCGGATTATCTTTGAAACATCACAAAGACGTCTCCTAATTACTTTACAGTTTTATGTTTTCCAACATGATTTACTCAACTACACTCTTTCATGAATATTACATTATTTTACTTAAACGATTAAAGCATAATTGGTAAAGTTTCATAAGCAAAAAGACTGGCTTCAAGACGCCGGTTCAAACTACCTTAGCGAGTCTGTAGGTCGAAAACATCTAGTTCTCAGAAATAATATTAGTCTTGATGTTTGAATATAATTTGAGTAAATCGTTCCTACTGAACAATTTTATCTTGAATCCTAATATAGTTCTCTGACTAGAGCAGGCTATAGACTTAGGTGATAGTAGGTTATGACATTTACAAAAAAGGTCTATCCACCTTTTTAATCGGTGAACTGAATCGGTTTGATAAACTTTGTGTAGCATCTTTTGTTAAATAATTTTATTGTTAAGAAAGTAAGAACCTACTGGCTAAGAATTACTATTAGGTCTAGAAAGCAATTGACGAGATAGCAATTTCTCGACCTTTTAAGAATCTAAATCATTGACGGAGTTAAATAAATAAAAGTGGTCTTTAAAAAGAAATATAGCTTGGAGCTTACAAAAACACTGTTCTTAAAATTGTGGTCGACGTAATAAATTAGGGATTTTTCTGCTTAATGTTTTGATCCAAACAGTCCTCTAATTTAAACGAAAAAGTGGCCACTCGTTATTTTTACGGAACTTCCAGTCTATTTCCTAATTATCACAATAACAACATTTGTAATTATATCAGAACTTTTATATTCCTAGAATCATTGATCGGATCAAATACCCTATAACAAAAAAGAACGAAAGAAATTTATGTGAAAAAGATTTTTATTAAAATATTGTTTTTTTTCTATTCAATCTTGGAAATGAGTGTGCTTCCTTTCTATTTTTGCTTTTGTATACAAAGTATGCGTCCCTACTTTGCATTAAACGGTCAAGGAAATGCGTGTTGCTTTTTCCTTTTGTTGTTTATATATCAGAAATAAGATAGATATAAAGAGTAAACAGTTCGATATTCTCTTATTTGGATTTGAGGAGAAAACTCTTATGTTCATTTAGAAATTTACAGGCAGCTTAGATTACAGACTTCTTAAAGGGTCTAGGATCGTCGCTTTAAGTATATTCGAATAAATATTGCGTTTTCACTACCATAGTATTACTTGAAAACGTGGCTGAATTCAGAAAACGCAATATACAAGGGAATTTCTCCCATAGATCTTCCGAAGTTGTCATATTTCACACTTAACAAATAATGGCGCTTTTAAGATATTACAGTCCCAAATAAATGAATGGCATTTGGTTGGCTTACAACTCACTTTATCCTGTTTCCTGTACACCCACTCAATGGAGACTATGATTGGAAAAAAATAACAAATCTTCACTTTAATCTAAATTGATTCGGGCACAATCTTTAGTATTTTCAAGGGTGATCATATTGAAGCTCTGTAAAGTCATCAAATAAAATAGAAAGTAGCATAAATGAATTGGGTAATGTGCAGCTCAAATGGTTGCCAAATCGCGGTGTTATGTCGCCAAGAGGTTTAATAGCATTATAAAAACAAGCTTTAGCGCCAGACCCAATTGAATTTTGCATACGGATAATTAAAAGATTCTCCTGATTATAAAGCTGATAGCTAAAAGGTTTATTAAAATTTGAACCATTTTCCACATAAAAAGGGTCGTGTATAGACTGTATAGTGCCATCTAGGTGGCTATCTTCCTGAGCAAAATGGTTAAGGTACTTCTCGCCTCTATTGAGAGGATCCTGGAAGCGACATCTTTACAAATTTCGCGTCGTATCGCCGAGGGACGGAATAGTCCTCGTTGTAACGCGCGCCACTCTGGCTTCTCCAATACAACACGCCGAACTTGAATAGGAGATCCAGTTTGCGTTATCGAGTGAAGTATAAAATGTATATCGATTTATTTCGTGATTGAATGCTTTTTTTGTGTAAATAAAAATACATTTTTTATTAAAAGCATATAGTATTACGTGATTTTTGTTGAATAAAAGAGGGGAGAGAGGAATAAAAGGTTCCAGCGGTTGCGTGTAATACGCACCTGACCTTTCTGAAGCACTTCGCCAATAAGGTCAGTGTAAACCTACGACGGTTTCGCATCCTCCGTATACGTGCTCCGTGAAAGTCTTTGTAATATGCCTTTAATTTTCCTACACAATAGCTATTATGGGTAGATTTCGGGAGTCTAAATCCGTTGATATTAACTGTTAGGGTTTTGGTATGTGACCGTTAATAAGTACTTTCTAGTATTTATTTTATGATGTAAGTACATATTCTTGGAAATAATGTGTAAGAGTATTCCTAGACAGACAGAGTATTCTTAGACAGTCTTTGACAATGTTACAAAGATAAAACTTCAGTCAATAGTTGCAATTCTAAGAAAACTATTTCTGTTACAGAAGCTTTTCTACTATTTGTTGTCTTACGCATAACTTAAATATAACAGTAAATTAAACTAGAATAGTATCAATATCTTAGTAGGTCCTGGGAAACAGATCCAGCTATCGTTTTACATACAAATAGTTGGTAATTATAACTTCAGGACTAGCGATTACCCTAAAGTAGTTAAGTCTAATTTGTGTTTAAACGGTGTAGCAATGTCGATAGGGAAATAACTTACGAGTATATTACAGTTGAAAACTTTGTACAAGGTATTATTCAGTCGGCAAGTACATTCACTTAATATTTAATTGTTTACGAAAGGTCTACGGAAGCAAGTTCAAACAGCAATAAAATTATGCGGCTGTAAAAATAAAGGTTTATTACGTTGCATTCCTAAGAGGCAGAGTTGCGATGCTGAAGTTATTAATCTGATTATTTAGCTCCGCGTAGCATGAACCTCCATTTTTATTAATTTACATAAATGTTAACTTACTTCTATAGATTGAAATTATTATTTTAATGAAAAGGTAGATTAATCACCGTCGTAAAAGCGCTACGTTTTTATGATAAAACTATAAAATTAAAACTGTATGAATGAAACTTTGTAATTATTATCTTCGGACATTTCTAGGATATTAAAAATTCTTTCTAGTCATAATGCAGACCTTGTCTTTAGACATTTGCACCATAATTTACGCCAGCATAAAATTTAATTATTATTCATTATAAACGCGTAGATTTTATTTATTTGACGTTGATTTATATGCGGTGCTTGCATTCATGCAATCTGGTTACGTAGCTCAAACAATTGGTGTTGTCAGAATGTCAAATATTTTTTCACAGTTTCTTACTGAATTTTGTGTCAATTGTCCATCCATTTCACGTCTAGACATGTACGACTGAATGTCAGTACATTCCTATTTATTACCTTATGGGTACAGACAACATCAAAAACTCAAGCACAGATCCTGAATACAATAGCAATATAATAGCTGAGTAATATCACTTAATATAAATTTTGAATTCTGTAATATAAACTTGTACACCAGTATTATATTTGTTTAGGCCATAAATCATTTGTTCATAGATAGACTTTTGTTGCTGATCGTACCAGAATGTTCTTCTATACTTGCACTACATATCCCCATAGACTATGTCGCCTAATGACATTGTATGGCAATGTTTGTTACAATTTGGCGCTCAACATTACCGTTAAATGGTTGCCTGTTATTATTAGGTGTTCAGGCCGGAGAAGCGCTAATTACTGTCAGTTGTTTGTGTTAGCGACGCAAGTTATACTAGGAAACTGAAACCCAAAGTGAGCCCTCAAAAGAGACTGATGTAGTGTATGCAATTTCGTTAGCGTACAGTCAGCATCCGAAGTCGAATAATACTTTAAACTGCAAGTATTTTTCCTTGCTTTTTTAGAATTAATGTTAACTATGATCGACTTTTACCGTATTGTCTCTTTTACCTATTAGAATAACAGCAAATTATCGAATTCAGTTACGTGTTAAATGTTTTTCAGCTAGCTTCTGTCGCTTAGGTACCACACTAAATTTCAATATACCTACAGCAACAATCAACATGTAAATACAGTTTTTACAGTCGTTTTTACCGAAAAAGTATAGGTTTTATAGTTACTAGCCGCAAATTAAGAGCTTAGGGGCGAACATGTTTACGACTTAATTATTTATTAAGAATTAAGACTTTGATTGGTTCCAAAACTAATCGGGTTATCCCGATAAACAAGCATGCACAAGTCAGTGCATCTTTCAAGTTACACTCATGCTCATGAAATTAACTATAAAAATCAAGAGCTACTGTTTCCCGTTCAGGTTTTCACTCAAAATTGAGAAAATTTTGATGCGAGCTTTGCATGCATCATTTTTTGTACCCCGGCAGTATGCTCTAGCCTGCAACGAGTATTATATATTTTTTCTGTGTAATATAGGTTAACTCCGTCAGCTTAGTCTGTTGACCGTAAGCGCCAATATTTTGGCTTCTGATCCGCACAAAAATTGGAACGGATTGCACATAACAACACACTTTATGTAGCTTATACATTGAAAGCTTAAATGCAAAAAAAAGATTAAATCTCATTTTAACATTTATAAAAAAATCTAATCATCCAGATTTATTTTTTTATCATGAGTTTTACTTTCCTAATTTAATATTTAATAGGATAGGAATTAAATTCTTTAAAAAATATAATACGCATCAATATCCCTACTAAACATTCACCTCACATTAACATTAGCTACTAATTAAAACTACATAACTACTCACGTATTTAACGAGAATACAGTTTGCAATCAAGTTAAACTTAAGATTGCCGTTTGTAGTTTAAACTAATGTAAATTGTGTGTGTCTCCGAGGAACGCAGGAGGTAGCAAATTTTCCGTCCGCCTCTTACACTTCCTTTGAATGATTTGCCAAGTTCCCGTGCATTTGCCGGAGGAGCGCTCGAAACAACTCTGAGCTTATGAAATACTGTTACGAATTCCAACTAATGTCATGTGCGACGGAGAACATGTTATTTATTACGTTATCAAAGTATTACAAGTATTGAAGGCACGATTGTGAACGATAAAAAGTTTAGTACTTCGATGTACTTGTTGTTTGAAAAGTAACTGATCTTTGTTTGACCAGACCAGTTTCAAGATTGAATGATAAAATATTGTAATATGGATATTCAAAGAAGGTTGGTTATTAATGATCCATCAGAAGATATTTCTTCAAAACAATTAATAAAAATGTTATTCTAAAAATTTTAATGTTAATGCTAGTGTTTTTAATTTGCTCGAAGAAAAGTTTAGTTTTTATGATGTTGTACATGTTCGTTAGTACTATATTTAAATGAGTATTCAACTGGCAGGTTCCGTGATTAAACCTGTATATTTCCCATCGGTCAGACGGAAATATTTCAATAAAGCTTTTCAATGATTTTATACTGATTCTGTTATTCGCTTTCTTGATATCTTTTTAGTTATTATAGTGAATAGGAGAATTTACCAAAATAGTTTATAAATAAATATTTCGTACAAAATTCGCAAAATGAAACACAAAACTTATGTAGTTAGTAAAATGTAATTTTAAAGCCTCATTTAAGATTCCGTTGGAAACTTGTTTCCATTCACTTGAGCCCCGTCAGTTTGTGCCAGAGCAAAGTTTATTATAACATAACGAGCTTGTATTTCTTCAAGAACTAAGAAAACCGCGGTCGACTGTTGTATTCCTACATTGCACTGAAGACGGCATTAACTTCCATATAAATTGATATAAAGCCTTTTTCATTGTACAATGTATTTATTTTTTTCTTATAAACTTCAAACTGAGTATGCACTTCTAAAAAGGATTGTTTGCTATCATAAGTTTATTGAATTACTATGATATTGTTTTCATAAAGGGCGAACACCTTTTTCATATTTAAAGGATGAAAATCGATATCCTTATTTGCGCGTGGGTTTAATAGTTTCTGAACTAAAAGGGTTCGACGTCCCGATCGGTTTATTTGAAATTGAGTTCAATTACACTACTAATATTGATTTATTTATTTTTTATCTGTGGCCGTTTAAACGTCTAAGGTCCTTAGATACAAGAAAAAAACATTTTTGTAATTCAATACATTTTTAAAAAGCTTTTTGTCTGAGTATGTACTAGAAAACCGATACCTCGACACACTTATCTATTCAAAATAAGTAAAAATACTTATTTTACATAATTATAACTAGAAGGTGAACTAATGATCGTTCTCATCATACAAATATTTGTCCTGGGTGAGAATCGAACCCACTACTTCCGGTATGGCACCCAAGACTAATAGAATATATTTTGTATACTATAATCTGTAACCTACAAAGTAACTTAACGATACCCTAACAAATAAATTGCACCATGACGTCACATCAGGAAAATGGCAAAAAACTCATCTTTTATAATTCCACTCTGTTTTTTTAGACTTCCGCAATCTAAAAAGGAAAGCGGAACCGTAATAAGATCACTCGTTTTTACTGTCATAGTCGATTTTCTGTTTCTTGATAAGGGTGGTGAGCCGAAACATCGCGTAGGTACCTAGTCTAAAGCCTCGATAATTCAACAAGTTGCGCTATGAATAATTTAAAGTGACTTGGAATTTGGGAATTACAAGTTGAAAGTAAGTTTTCATCCACGTAACATCTGTTAATTAAAACTATAAATTTTCTCAAGATTGACAGGTTTGAACACTATCTAAGAGTTATAAGTGAATCAAATGATAAAATTAAACAAGAATGCTTGCTAGAGACCATCTAAAAAGACTTTTGATTGAATATTATACGCATGTATTCATGTGACTCGTCATAAAATAAACTTCAACTTTTGGTTATGTAAGGTAAAAAAATATCTAATCGAGTTATCTTACATGATAAATTTAAAATTGGAAATTAACACAAAATTTCGTACAAATTTAATAAATGTGAACGTAACGATCTCTGAATCGATTGCCAGTCAACCACTGACTTAATTATGATAGAAGCTGTTGCTCGCGACGCTTCGTCCGCGTGGTTAGAAGATATACATAAGTTATGATTTTAACCTGCCTGTTTTTTCCACATTTTCCATTGTATCTTCGCTCGCATTAATCGCAGCGTGATGGTTTATAGCCTAAAGCCTTCCTCGATAAATGGTCTATTCAACACAAAAAGAATTTTTCACTTCGGACCAATAGTTCCTGAGATTAGCGCGTTCAAACAAACAAACTCTTCAGCTTTATATATTAAGTATAGAAGTATAGATTAGGAGAAGCTTTTACTCTTAAAATGGACAAAGGCTACTTCGGATGTGATAACTGACCTTCATGCTGCCGAAGATTAATGCTTTAAGCTTATGTGTCATGTCCACAGCAAGGAATTCCTTTGCATTTTCTGCCTTCCTTATAATCATTACCTAAATTAAAACATATAACAGCCACCGTTCTCAATCTCCTTCAATATAACAGTTAATTTCCTAGTAAGCTTCCTAATGAGCACTAGCAGCCTTAAATTGTTATAGACTTTCCCAAAGGTACTTTAAAAGCTTATATGGGCTTTGAACTCGTTCCGGGTAAGGGCGGTAACAGTTTTGGTAAGCTTTTATAAAAATGTTCGCGGTTCCACGAAATTACTAATTTGAATCCCGCTCTTAGCTTTATTTATTTTATGGTTTTTAATGTTTTATTCTTGTTTTCCGTTAAGATTTTCAAGTTTGAAATAAAGTCTAAGGATTCTTTAATATGTTTCATGTTTTGAAAGAGTTTAAGGAGTTTTTTCCAATGTTACTCTTTTTCAGTGGCTTTGATATATTATTATATTTTTGTGAATTACATTAGGTACCCACATATTGATCATTACACATTACTAGCTATCGGTTCTATATCTCACTTCAAATAGTACGACATTTAATGCCTGCCCTTTAAGTTGTGACAAACGTAATCAAAAATTTCGAGACAAGTTATGATACACAATCCAAAAAATTCTTCAAAGCGTTTGTCGTTATGTCTTCATATAGATACAGTAGATACACAGATACACTGTAAAGTCAGGACTATGAATAATTCTCACTTAGTTAATTTCACAGCCATGATTGCCAGACTCCGATGTCAAACAGCAACAATTTCGTTTAATTACGGACCTAACAACTTGCAAGTTATTTAAAGTGTCTCCTTTAACAACAACGATACTCAAACTACGAGGAACGAGTAAACTGTTGCTCTTTTTGGATATGTACATAAATATACCTGGGTGGTGGGGTGTACTCGTATATTTTGCGTTAAGCGTAACTTTAAACGGTGCCAAAGCAATTATTGTTGATACACTTTCAGTTTTTCAGATTCGTTTGATGTTGGCTAAGAGGGTTCGTTTCCTTTTGGTTGTTACGAATAAACGGTGAAATTATGATATATTTACATACACGTTTTTATGAAGTTTGTGTGATGTACATATACATTATGAATGGGGTTTTTAGCAGCCTTTGTTTTTTATTCTGACTTCAGTTTCTAAGTACACCTTATTGAAGAATTTGAATGAAATGTAAACGAACACATTTCTATCATTGCATTAAACCGTTCTTTACACATAAGGATTCATTTCATTTTGATAGTTCGAGTGTACCTACTAACAGATTGCACGTGTCATCAACAACGATAGGACTGTTGGTACGACCTCCATTCTGGTTGTTTTTGCATGAAGGATTTTGTCGGTAAACCGTACCCATGACACCGGAAAAATGGTACACTGGACCAAGGGAATTGTTTGAAATAGTACGATAGATTTACACACGAAATTTCGAATTCCATCGTTGTTCTAGTTTGGTAGAATTCAATTCTGAATTCTTAACTTTGAGTCGCATTTCAACCAACAACAAAAAGGAGTAGGTTCTGTAAACGTCTATTTTTACCTCAGAACCTCAGATTCGATTAACCGATTTTGTTGATCTTTTAGATTTTTCGTGAAACCTCTATCATTCGTTATCACACAAATTTCAAGTTTTGCACTGTAGTTTTTATTTGAAGTCAAATAATATTTTTAGAGATCGTTTTGGTGGTATTTTAATTTTACTACACTTGTGTACCATGATGTGTAGGTACTTACAATATAAATAAGTTGCTTATTTTTTATTTACCATCATATCACGAAAAAGTGTTGTAGTCGGATACTGGTGAAATTCAAAATATATTATTATATATAGTAAAAATCGGCCAAGTGCCAATCGGACTCGCGGTATTGAGGGATCCGTGGAAATAGACAACTATCTGGTTATCACAATTCTTAAGATACAGCCTGTTGACAACCGGTCTGATAGAAGAGCCTTGGTAATAGGTTTCTGTTTTTACCCTTTGGGTACCACCTTATCAATGTAAAAGTCCATCAATTTGAAGCAGCAAGAAATTAAAGGTTCCTAAATATTTGTTTATAAAGCTTTGGTGTTAGCAGTACTTAGTTCATTAAGTTTGAGAATCAAGTCGTGTTACACACAAAAGACAGACCACCCCTTTGTTGTAGTGGAGAATAAACACCCGCGGTGCATCCGGGCGGCTCTAATTATTTACGATCAGGTATACCGGTAGAAAATAGTGGGAGTACATAACAGTGACGGCTATTATGAATTTTTTTTTTTTTAGTATAAAGGTATGGAAGAAGATGACCTTTATAAACGTTTATAATCCTTATAATCGTTGGTTAAGGTTTTGACTAAACTTAGCGAACAACACATCTTCTGCATGAAATGATGCAATACGTGAGTAAACCGTTGCATCATTTAATAATGAATCAGTCTCACGATAGTTATTATAAAAACATCTTCTTTGAATGAGCACAAGTTTACATCTACCTACTTGGTGGTAACTACCATCCCTTAAGGCACTGAGTGGTATAAGTTTTTACGCATAATCTACTGCAAGCCAAGCGTAAGGCAAGCGTTTGTTTAATTAAAAAATGCCTGTTATGAGTCTGCGTGCGTTTTTGCATGTGACTTTAATGTTTGTGAAAACCTCCAAGGTTAATATACCGTAGTGCGGGAGTCGTTAAAAAAGGTTTATTATACTTTAGCAATTTTTTATTTATACTTGTGTATATTTACATAATATATTGGAAACAGGACAAACATTTTTATCATTGTTTTGAAAGATATAATATAGCATCAGAAAGGCAGCATCCTTTTCAACCGTTTTTATGTGTACTGCAGGTATGATGATTATGATGACAAAATTAATATAATTTGTGTGAAAATAAATTCATATTTCAGGGAACCACGACCAGAATCGTTGAACACCGGTGAAGTTTAGTAGCCACATATTTAATCACAAGTGTTGTGGAAAATTGTTTATAGCCACGTTATCAATTAATTTCATAATTATTGATAGTATTCAAAGGGAACATTATTTTTTGTTACAGCAACCTGTAAATTGTTTACAGTTTTCGGAACTGATATTTTTATGTAATTAGTTGTTATAATATTTCTGCTATTTAATTGAATATCAAACTACATTGGCGTGGCTGTTTTTACTTTCTGTTAATAAGTATTTAACTCTTAACGAGAAAACACACACATAACTAATATGTCCAATTGTCATCGTCGTCAATATATCTGTAAAATGATGTATAAAAACAGGTCACAGGTACGTTACCTGAGATCAAACGCCGAAACCAACACCGCGCACGACTCTTTTAAAGTCCAAACATTTCTCCCGGTCCATAATTATGTGAGAACAATGCAGGGCGGTGGTCCCTACATACATCTACATATATACCTACTACTTTCGTATGAAGTTGACGTGAAGGGACTTAAAATAAAAGTGAGTACTTAGATTATGTTATGTTGCATTGCAATGGAATATTAATAAGCACGGAACCAATCAAATGCAAGTCCCGAAGTACAAATGGGTTACACATCGGCTGGAAGACAAACACATTTTGTTTATGATCGTAGTAACCTCCGCTTCCTTTAATTTTTGACGATTGATGTGACCGTCTTGTCTGTCACCTACATTCTAGCGAGATATATAACTTTTCTATAGCCATGTTAACAGGTTGAGTTTACATTTCTGCTTTTAGCAGAAAATGCTTAAAATAATCAAAAGTATGAAAACTACATTTTGTTTAGCTTAGTCACGTGTCTCACACAATTGAGCATTTTCTATCAACACTAAGCATTGTCATGATACCACTAGTGAAAGGAAAATTGCTAAAATACTTCTATCGGTAAAAAATCTTGTCACAAGATAATATATGAGTATACGAATCAAGATTTGATATTAGAAAAATATGAACATAAATAGTAATGATGAAACGTGAATGAGCGATAAAAGTAAGTATATATTAGTTTAGCAATTTGTAAGAGTCAATTGAGGTAAATGAATTACTAGCTGTTTGTTAGCGAGGGCAAATATTTGTTTCAGGACTCTTATTGGGAAAGTCCAGTTTACGTACAGTGATACTCGTATTAAGCTTTATTAATGTGTAGCCAATATTTTTCGTTGACATTTGTTCTTTTTAAATTACATGGAAATTAAGCCTCACTTTTAACTTGAAATTTGTAACTTATGGGACGACAGAAAATTTTGTGATAAATACAAACCGTGCCCAATTAATACCTGTCAGTTTTAAATGTTTCTTTTTAAATTGCCATGTTATTATCAACAATAGTTCAATTTAACTGAAAACCTTTAGAACTACCAGCATAGTATTTAGACCATATTGTTATCATCAGCACAGCCTTAATACGACTACCAATGTAGAAAACAAGTCATTCCCAAAGATCTCCAAGACGAGTATCTCGCCGTATCCACATCCACTTTTTCCTCTGATTTTAACCCAACGCACCTTGATTGTCGGTCCACCCTGTTGTCTGCCTGGTTATCACTCGAGGATTTGACGGCTTCAACTGGGCACTGGATCTATAACTGGGTTTCAGTTATCTTTAGGTTTTGTATCGAATCTATTGTCAGTTTCTTCGTCTGTTTTACTATTATTTTATAGTAAGGCAAAATATGAACTGGACGCCATGCTTTCAAGTAAAATTTTTGCAAGCCTGGTGGAAGCCTGACACACACGCTCTACAAAGTGATGTGCACTTTGTAGAGCTTTCTGTCTTACTTTGACATCATATTACTTAAATACGTGGTGATAGCTCATCTTGCCTTATCAAGCTCCTTACAAGTGTTGTTTCAAACATGTGTCTATTACATAATTAAGCTAAAACACTGTTACCACGAACACATGTTTGGCCATCGATTTGCAGTAACCATTACTACACGTATTAAGACAAGTTTGGTTTGGTAAGTTCTGGATTTAACTTGTCGCCTTTACAACTAAGTTTTCGGCAAGTTATAGCTGGATGCAACTTCTTGGTATACATAACTGAAAGTTGTTTGACGGTATCCACAGAAACTCAGCATAGATTCTATGTATGGAGTAGTGTGTGTATTATTTTGTACCTATTGCCTTGACAGTGTTAACTGTACAGTGTTACATGAAACAAAAACAACTGGATTTATAAAGGTTGTTTTAGATAGAAAAAAAATAAGGTTCAAATGGTCCTTAATCCTAATCTCTATAAGATTAGGATTAAGGACCATTTTCAGACCATTTTCTTGGTCTGATGACCAAGCTTTATTCAGTTTTTTAAGGTAATAAAGTAAAAGAAAAACAATGCAGGAAGAAACCCCATCTGGAAACCTTTATCTATACATAATGTTCGCGAAGATTTGCCGTAAGCTGCCTTTAAAACTAAGAATATTTTGCCAACAACTTGAGCGTCGCGCCAGGTAATGCTACCATTATCGCGCGAAACAGACTCCTTGTGCAAATCCTAAAATATTTAACTAAAGTAAGACTATATGCTAAATCTCTGGGAATCAAATATGCAAAAATAAAAATGATCAACTACAAATTAAAAAAAAAACAGTAAAGTAAAATGGCAACTTACAATTTACATTTTAATAATTAAAATCCACATCATGAACAGATAAACATCAGATTATCATATTTCAAAAAGAGCTCGTGCATTAATTACCCAATCAGTATAAACGGACGCCGCAGGTAAAAGTTAAATCGTTTAAAATATTATTTTTCCATATAAAACAATGTTCCAGTGTTATGAATTATATTTTCAATCTCTGCTTATGCGTAGCCACCGGTTTGCGAAGCACTTAGCATTCAGCCGGCCTGGCCGGGTACTTTATTGACAAATATTTCACTGTAACATACGAGCAGCGCAAATAAAGCCGAGCATTTTTTCTCTACATTTATATTTTTTCCTCTGTCCTTTGAAGTTGGCACTTTATTTAATGCTGTGTTAGTTCTTATTTCTCCACTCAGTGATACAGGAGAATACGATGTATGAAGCACCTCAGCTTTACGCGAAACGCTAAGTTTGAAATTATTGTCGTACGCTCGCTCTACAAACTGGTTTTACTCTTCTAAGTGAACCCCACACAAGACCCCAGTCGTTTAGCATTATTATTGAAATGTACATTCCACTGAAACACTAAGTAAGACTTCGAACACACTTATAATGGACCCCGTTATTTGTCTTACTTCTTAACAAACGTAATTAGGCGTTCGACTTACAACCAAGTCTGCGAGTTAATCAGTTAATATTCTCACAAAAACAAAGACGTAATTTTCTCCTCTTTGACGGGTTTGAGCTTAAGTATTCGCTACAGAAAAATGTCTCAAATAAACTACATTCTTAAAAATATATTTACTTTGGTAATACAACTGCAGAGTCCCAGACAGAAATGAAATGTGCAATGACATTCTTGAAGCGATAAAAGCAGAATCTTTGCAGTCTTTTTTAAAATGACGAGCTGCTGGCAGCTTCAGACAAAGATAAGTGTTAAGAAGAAAGAGCGATATTCTAGTACTAAGACACTATGCCACTAACAGCAACATTAAAAGTATCCCTACTCACAAAGGACCAATTTAAAAATAAATAAAACATAACTACTTTTCAACATCCAAGATTATGTCTCTACATTTAATACAGACTTGTACATTTATCTATTTAATATGTAAGATAACATCCAACAAAGACATCATTATGCTTGAAGCTTAAGCCAAGGAGATTGTGCAGTGTAACTTCTACCTAACTGCTTCAAACCTCTTTGGTGTTCAGGTACCAAGCCGGCTGATAAGACTAGATGGTTTAATACTTATCAAAGTTAACATCAACAAACAGTAGTGCCTATATGTATTTCATAATGAACGCGGTACATAAACAAATACATAATCCGTACTTAGTGATGTATAGGAATTGAATTATTATAATTATTTATTGAGCGGTTTACTCACGCGTATTTATTGGGCTTGCTCGACTAGTTTTGACCCTACTACCAACTAATGCGGCGGAGGGGTCACAACCCGCGACCCCATAAATACGCGTCACTTAACCAGTATTAAATTAATAATTATGATTCTCCCTCACAATAATTATCGTAATAATTGAATGTTTGTCTCAAGGCAAAGGAATCAATCAATTTACTGTTAATTGTTTCCAGGTGTATGCATCTGCATTATATTTACACATTTTCTGAGCTTTGATATTATGAAAATTTTCATCAAACATTTATAACCAGTACTAATAAACAAACGACAATTTTCTTTTCGAACATAACATTATTCAGAATTTCCACGAATATGAAAATACCTATTTACGGAATTAAAATAAAACTATGAAAACAGAAAAGGCCGCTATCTCAATATTATGCTCCAAACATTGCAATGCTGAGCGCGGTATTCTGTCAGGAATAGCTGATATAACAGCGAACACAGACAGTATGATTTATACACACACATAACTACGTATAGATTTTTTAATACCTTGTAGCTTGATACTGGGATCCGCGGCTTTCGTGAATTTAATTCGTCAAACCGGATTTGATGTATTAATTAATCTACTTTTTGTGCGTTACATTTATACAGTTTCGCTATCAGTTTTAAACCTGTTGCCATGACAAACCTTTGAAAAAAGCATTATTACAAAGCTTTGAAATATACTGTTTGTATGAAAAACCGTGCCGCGCGTTAAAAAAATATTGAAATAATGTAGGTCTTTATAAAACATAATAATATATCTTTTAAGCATTACCAACAAATGTTTAAGCCCTTTAGTTTATCGGACAAGTTTTTAATGCATAATGTATATAAAGCAAAGGAGCTTACCCAGAAATTATCACCCAAGGAAAAGTTAAGTGTCAATAATTATAATAATTTTATCTTCGAGCTGCATAGCCCAAACCAAACATACACTTAGAATTGACGTTGCGTATCATAATAGTGGATCCAGCACAAGTGCCGTTGTCATTGCTCATTATACAATAACAATGATACGACAGTCGTAATTATGAGCATCTGTCTATGAAGGATGATATTATGTAGTTTGAGTGGCTCCCAGAGAGAAGGGCCCTCTGCCCACAATTTACACAGAGCATTATTCGGCGATGTTCAGAGCACTTGTCTCGAACCACTTAATGTTATCTAAAATTGCTTTAATGTCGTTCATGAACCTCGATTGAGCGGCGAGGATTCAAAAGTAGTTAATGCCCGATACCACCTCCTTTCTGCCGATAATTTGTAGAAAAATGTTCAGCCAGTGCTAAACGATAGCTGTTACTTGCTTACCATTAAGGTTTTATTGCCGCTTCGAACTCGTTTGTTTGAGATGTTAAGTATAAATGATTATATCGATTTAGATAATGTTATGTTGTATCATCAGATTTTATGATAATGATGTTCATAATGAGAATGGATTTTTGTTTCAAAACAAAACTCCTTTTCAAGTTTTCATTAATTTTCTAAAGTTGATTGCAAAGTGTAAACAATAAACCTAAACAGATAAAATACGTCAGCAGGCACTAAAGTCACATGAAAGGATATTAGTTTATTCGTATTTTATGACTGCAGAAATCTAATTAATTCATATGATTCATGCATTCCGGCATTCTGGAGCGCAAATAACAATGGAAAATGAAGCACTAAAATTAATTAAGAATCGTTGGAACGAACCGATGGAATTAATGACACAACTTTTTAAATTGAAAACATTGTCTCTGAGATTTAATTGCTCATCCCAATGTGTATATTGCGTGCAATATTTCGGACTTTTTGCTCGTCTGTAGTCACGGCCGGTCTATCCGTGACCACTGTAACGGATCCGGGAGAATAAATACGTTTCACGGAAAAATAATGTTTCATTCCAATTTGGATGCAATTGTGAATGAAAGTTCAATAGCTTTGCAACTGAAAATATATACTTGTAATTAAAGAATTAATGTTCATTCGACTATTTTGTATTGATATTATTAATTTAATTTTGATACGCAGCATAAATAGACAGAAATTATAACTGCCTAAATCTTTAAAGTTACTTAGTTTTTCTCTCCGAAATATTTTTTTATTCTTCGAGCTCTATGATAAATATTTATAAGTGCCTACGTAGTATATGGATAAGTATATAGTGATACAAAGGGAGACTTATGACATACCGGACATCAGTGCCTCCGCTCTCTGGTCCAACAAAAAACAGCTTACCACAGAAAGGCAAGAGAGCTTTATGACATTTCTATCCTATATTTTACAAGGATGTTATGTTGTTAACAGATGCTTCAAACTTTAAGTATCCATGACTCGTCTTTATGCCCAGTTTCCCCGAAGTTATACATTATCCCTGGACGCAGTAAATACTAGTAAGTGATAGCATAAATAACGGTAATCAACAAAACTTCTCCACAAAGATATTTTTTCAACTTCGCCATTAAGCGAAGAGGAAATTTTTGGGACACCTACCATCATCAATTAAATAAATATAATTCTGTTTGTGGAAGCATAACAGCGTATTACACAGCCTAGAGCGACGTCTCTCTTTTCAAATGCCCCAAACAGTTTTGCTTTAGGATGTAGTGGTAGGCCCTATGATGCTACTAAGCAAATAGTTTTGTATGTCTCTACTATACTCTTTTCAAAAGAATATAAATACATTACAATAGAAAAAAGTTTCAGATTAAACCATTTGAGGTATCTCTCTTGTAAAGTAAATTGAACGAAAGCTTACATTTAAACCGGCTACGTAGTTCGATTGTGATTTCAACCGCAATCTATTTTTATTCAAATAAAAAGAAGAAATTCGTTCACAGAATTCGTTCAGAAAGAAGTAGTTACTAACTTTTATTTCTAAAAGTGAATCGTTCTTAACTAATGACTTTTGCTGAATCTGTAAAATCTAGAGGAAAGTAAGATTTCAAGAATAATCTACATATTTTCAAAGAAAGGTAAATTGTATAATAAATTACAATTAAATAAACTTTTTACTATAATCATTAATTCCTTCATGATGAGCCAATTAGGCCATTCCTTTATATCTCAGCATGCCAAAATAAATGAAACATATAATATATTCGACCTTTCCGACGCCTTTTCTTGTAGTCGTACACTTTTGTATGTGTATATCTGTGTGTGCTCTCTAACCCTTTCAATCACCGCCGTTCTTCAAATAGACTGTTTACTTTGGACAGAAAACAACTTATTTATCTTTTTTTTTACTTTGGAAAATAATGGCACTGTATAAAGTGCCTTTAAGTTAATCTGCTTTTATTCCTACCATATTTTTTTATGTAAACATTTATCGTGTATTGATAAGTCTCTACAGGTAAATTAAAAGGAAAACCATTTGTTTATCTTAGTGATACACCTAAACAAAATCAACAAGGAAAACCAAATCAAATAGGTAAGTAGATTCCAAATAAGTTACTTTTGGTCTTTGTGAATTAAGAGGTATTAATTTATTAAATCTCAGATTGAGAATATTTAATTTTAAGAGAGCGTATTATATTATTTACGAAACAAATTTAGCATAAGTTAATTAAGTGAAATGGTTGAGAGAAACATTGTTATAAGACGATTTGTTTTTCTGTGAGCTCGGCCACCTAAACCTGTTTATTGTTAATTAGATTTCTTTCGTACGTTTTGTGTAATTGGTAACATACTTACCGTCGTTCAGCATATGTTTGCTTTCTCATAGCTGTTTCTTTACGTACGTGGCCCGAACCCTTCTCCCGACAGCGGAGTTCTCACCAGCGAAAGCAGATTTAATTAGTGGTGTTAGTACAGTGGCTCGGCGCTTGCAAATAATCTTAGTTTAGCTTCGAGCAGCAAGCTCGCCACATAAAACGAAAACGCCTTTCTTTTTTTAACAAATTAAAGCGCATGTATCTGTTAACTCTTTGCTTAAAACCAGGCGCTTAGTTGAAAGTAGCGCTTCATAGAGTACCGTATTTTACTCGAGAATATTTATTTAAAATTATTTGTTTCAGATAAAATAAATGTTTGTAATCGATATTCCTTTGACAACTTTTTGAAATATTAATGAGCTTGATTTCCTTTACAACATTCAGAATTCAAAATACCTTATAATGTAGTACTTTATAATAAGCTATTTTATCGTAGCATTTCTTCTTTTACCTTGGAAGCCACTCTAGCTAAGTAGACATTTATGACAACGGCTCTGGGGTAATAGGTACTCCTATGCCACATTACGTTTTCACTTCATGAGATATAGGCAAGTCCCGCAACCCTATCGCTGGCAGCACGCAGCCACGCATCAACTTCCTTTTCATAGAGAATTGTCTATTTATCTAACAGTGTTATCTTTGGCATTTCTTGAATGACAAAGCGGGGCGGCTCAATAACCATCCAATTTGCATAACCTAATTTCTCGTGGCTGCGTCAAATTGCTGACAGATCTCAGAGCCCGCACTCCGATCATAATGGATGGGACGTCGATCCCGATAAGACCGTACACTGACAAGAATATATTTGGTCATTAACGTACCTACGCCTATATTACAATCAGAATTGTCTTCAGAACAATTATCTTAAATAGCTTCCATACGTAACGGCGCGGCGGTGGCAACGTTCAATTTACGTCGTCTCGGAAAGGGATGGCCATTACTATAGCTATGGTTACCTTTACTAGTCAAATTGAGAAAGGAGTTTCTAATACGCGTTGTACATATTACATACTTTTTCATAAAAATCAATTTTACTAACGCATCTAAAAGCCTAATTCCCAAAGGCAATCAAATATACACAGTCCTAACGTGTATTAAAACACAACACAGATTATTCAAATTAATTTAAATTTGGAACGCTCATCGTGACCACAAATCTGTTCAGTTTTTTTTTCATCCATGTTGGACCGGACAGTTTCATTTTATGCAGACTGATGCAGACCACAGATAGATGTTATGGTTACAGTTTGCTTCAGCAAAAATAAAATAAAAAAGTTAAGAATCTTTTTATGTTAAATTCTTATCTTAGAGCTTTTTTGTGAACAAAATGTTTGCTTCATCTTGCTATATCTTGTATTATATTTGTGTGTATGATAAATAGCTTTAAGAAAAAGTGGTGGTTCACGTAAAGGATTCTTGAACCAACAAATCAGAAACCCGTTAGACCCAGATAAAAGCGTAATAAACTTGAAAAAGAATATACTTCTAAAATAAAACACTAAAGTTATTATAAAGATAAGATTACCATATGTTATCTCACCCTTCTCAAGCAACTACAGCAATCTAATTTACAAGAAAAATAATATCTTACATTATTTTATATAGAACGATGTTGATGTTTCGCTTACTTTAAATTAAGTTTTCCTTCGTAAGTGAAAACAGTAAAGCTCTAACAAAAATAAAACTGTTCAAACCTTATAAGTATTTGAAAATTGAGACTAGAGGTAGTAAAACAACCTCTTTAAGTAAGACTTTTGTCGTCAAGCGCGAGAGGCAGCTCTACCAGGTGTTATTTGTTGTCTCGCTTTAACAACTTACACGACTATGAGTTAGAATTAGTATAAGATACTCTGTCACAGTTATTCAGTTTTATATAATCATATTTCTAAACACCAAGTGATTGGAAGTACTGTCGGCAAAAAATGTGATCAAACAATCAGATTAACAAGACGTAACGCAATGGAATCCAATTAGATATTATAAAATTTATTACTATAAACTTCTATCTATACAACCAAGATAGATTTGAGGTTTAATCTGAAAACTGGCTGAACTCTATCACTTAAATATTTCAGTCTAAAAATTTAATTTTGTCAGTTCTTGTCTTTCGGACTGCAATTAGAAACCAGTTTAAAATGAGCAAGAATTAATTACTCCTATTGTTTATTAGAATACCTTTTTTAGTTTTGTGCTAGAGTTAAAACATGCATTATGTTCTATAACGTTTTAGATTGATTTTAGATCCCTGTCTTGCCTCTTAATATTTGATTTTAATTTGTTAAGCTATTTATGCTATGACGTTGATTGTGGGTTTGTAGACAAGAATTATTTCTCTAAAAATCAACGGGACGGAGTTGCTCAAATCATTGTCACATCCCTTGTCGATAATGACCTTCCCACATAATTGAAGTTTCTAATTTTAATACCTTTAACCATTGTCATCGCATTAAGAGCAGAAAGCCATGCAGAAAATAATGAAACACACATAATGTTAGCGTGTAAGTAAATTTAGTATAAGGTACAATGGGGTTGACGTATCCGTGTGGATAAAAACCCCTTAAATATAAATAAAGATAAAAAAAAAATATAGTGCGTGTGTCGTAAAGTCATTCAATTGAACATCGAACAGATAGAGAAGTTTTAATAGTATATGAGAAGTTCCATGGACTCATTTCAAATCCTTTTACAGTTGGTTACAAGAAATGCAGTCCGTGAAGGTTGTAGAGCATATCGTACGAGGTGCAAGTCTCGATAGCATTTAGTTCGGAATTCAGTTTCAGCTTTAGTTTCATGTTTGCGCTTCACCTTCAACAGACTGCTCGAAGGTAATTTGCAGCATGTACGAAATCGCTACTACGGTAATTTTGTTCCAAGATCAGAATCCCCATTCTTAGTTAAAGTATGCAGCAGCAGATTAAGTTCAAATTGAAGTTAACATTTCAGCTTCCCGTTTAGTTAGTTTAGTGCTAAACCTTACTTATTAAGTACTTTAGTTGTGAAGTTTAAAACAAGCTGTAGTGTTTGATTTAAAATTTTACTGAGAATATTTTCCTCTTGGTAAACTTAAAAATATTTTTAATACCAACACAATACATAGGCATTATGGGTTAGTTACGAAAAGTGCACAGTGATAAAAAATATACATTTAGTATGAGATTTACGTGGCATTATATCGAGTTTCAATAGTCATCATTTGGCACGTTGCGGCCGGACGCAACTCGGATTACACGCAATGATTCCATTCAGTAATGAAGCTATCAATTGCTTTTCAAACTGAAATTCAGCAGCACGTGCTACTGTTGGACATTAAAGGGCAATATTCTGAAACTTACAATTGAATTATCAACAATAGAATCTATTTATACATGCCCGAATCTGGTATTTTATTCTAATATCTGGATAGGTACGGACTACGGGCGTACTTGGGCAGGAATCGCAAAAGGTTGAGAAGTTTGGAATGACATGACGATTGCGCGGAGGGGAATCTAAAAAGAATATTTAGATGTAGCCCTGGATCCTTCTGCGAACGGCGACGGTACTCTACTCGTCATCTCGCTTCCACAGAACTATCAACTTTAAGAGGCGACGTTCGGTCATTTAACAGTTTACTACTAGAAAACGTGCCATCAGGGACATCACAGCTCCAGCTCTCAATACTTCATTCATAAAATATGCTCCGTTTATTTATTTACTTTAACGATTATTAAAACCTATCGTGTCGCCGTTTATTTTCAGCACATCACACTTAAATTATGCGAAAATATGGAAATGTGTTTGTAAGTCTTTTTAAAGTCTGTACGTCCAACTGGCTGGGACGATTTCAATGAAATTTGGTATGGACACACAGGTATAGTTTTTCATTTTGTTTAAGTAGTGAACCTTTTTTTTTGGTTAAATTCGTGTTTCAGGCGTTTGGAGCTATAAGCATATAGTAGGTTATACAATACATTTTCATGCTATATAACTTCCTGTTGCATGTTCGTTTTTCAAATAAATACTGTTGAATAAACAGATTTAATTATATAATGTATTTAGATATATAAAGATCTACAGGTTATAAACCCAGTGCGCAAATGCGGTGTTAATTAACCCCCTAAGGAGGAAGGTGGTATTTTCCCTGCAGCGAGACAGCACAGGCTTATAATAATTAACATCCTAATGAATTCGACACTGGTTCATCGAAAGAGATCCTACTACAGTTGATAGCAGTATTGAGTAATTTGAGGATTTTTCAACAGGTGTGACAAGTTTTTTGTTTCGATATTGCTGTATATGTTTATGACCTCTTTGCCCCCGCACCACTAGACCAATTTCAATGAAATATGGTAAGACGGTAGTTGACACCTTGGATTAACACATAGGATTCGTTAAATAAGAGTCATGTTTTTGCAACTAAAACTGATATCAAGGTGAGCAAAGCCGCGAGTAACCGCTGTTTAAAATTAAGTATAACCCATTTCAATACTTTTAAAAAGTGGTGAGCGACAGGGACCTTAGAGTCCTGGAAGCTTAATAAGAGCTCTTAAGAGTTGTGAAAGTGAGACAACACACTAGGTATATGATGTAGAACGTTCCACAACTGCAAAAATTCAACTTCAAGAGGAGATAGCTGATCCAGTATCCATAACCACATCTCAAGTACTCACATTATAGTACAAGAGACTCTGAATCAAAATTTATATTGAATTTGATAGAACGTTCTCTTATATCAGTGTCGTCAAGTTGTTTCTATTGCACCCGCTGAATGTAACTGTTCTCAATTTAGACAAGATATCAATTTGATGTCGGCGTTGATAGAAATCTAAAGAAAGTGATTTGAAAAATGATGATAGAACAACAACGAATATTAGATTCTGATATGCTTTTGTTGCTCTTATTTTATCCATTTATGTATCAATTCATAATTCATACATGAAGTAGTTACATGTACAATAAAAATAAACTATTAACATCAATCATTTCGATCACTGCAGCCACAGGCAATCGAATTAATGGCTTTCAATTTTAGTTATCACCCTATTTTGAAGTCAGCAGTCAGGTTTAAAAACCGGACTGTCTGAATCAAACTGTTATCAATCCTTTTTCCAATTCGTGTGTCAACTGATGCAGTTGTATAAATCGCTATACAGGGCCGAGACCGATTTGAAAGCGCTATGCAGGTTCCATGCAGTGAGTTGGTACGTCGCATAATTACTATAACGCAGTACTTAATGTGTGCTTTAGTCGTTTAACCTAAAAATGTCAAGTGGTCGTTAGATAGAATTTATGTACAAGGTTCTATAATTTTCACTTAAGTAAAAAATGGTTGACAAAATATTTGTTTCATTTTAATTATGGTGAAAGAGTAATTTACGAAATTTATAATGAGTCTTTAATAATATCTACCTCGATACTTTTATAGGCAGACACTCATCTCATAATCGTATAATTTATATATTTTTAATATAAATGCATATAACATATGTATGCATAAACATTTCATATACATAATGTTCAAAAGGAACACTAAAAGAAAAAGTAAGAAGAGAAAAATTGGCACGATAACGACTGAAATCGTGAACTTCAAACCGACCATCAATCTACCACATAACAATAAAACAAAACCGGAAAGTTCGTGCACTTCGGTACAATATGTACAACTGTACATCTACATATTGTTGGTCAAGAAATCTGTATTCATGTGTTAGCTGCCAGTAAATTGAATGCGTCGTGACTTCGCGAGGTAGGTTTGTCAGGATTCCAAGAGGAAAAATTAAATTCCTACAGACTACCAGTGGGCCCTACGTGCACTCACGTGGCTGCCGGCGCGTCACAGATAACGTAGTGCACAGACGTGGCGAGCCGTCCACATTCTTTAAACACGGAAACTGCTCGAGCTTGTGGGGAAGTCTAAATATTTGAACGACATTCCACTTAGCTTGTGCTTTAATCTTTAAATTACTTAAATTTGATGTGCAAAATAACAAAATAATTGAAGAATATATAAGACAGATTTAAAATTGGAAAGTTTTCCAAAAAAGGCAGTAATCTACTTTGCATATCATTTCTCTCCAGCGTGCCAAGAAGATTAGTTAATAAGCTAACAAGGTAATCTATTATCCCGACCAACTGCAAAATAAGTATACAAAGAACTTAAAAGACTAAAATCTTCAGCAAAGTGAGCAATATGAGCAGCGGCTCAAGGCGACTCATTGTAATCCGGCTTCGTTGTGCAGACACTTCTTAATATTCTTTTTGTAATGCAGTCAAAGTGGGGCGGCGGCTTAGCGTCCGCAGTAAGTTGTAAGGCGCTGAACAAAATTAATGGCTTTCCTAGCGCGCCTGCAGGCTTAATGCCGCCGACACGTGATGCACTGCCCGCCGCCGTCTTCTATCACGCCAGAAAAAACCTTCCTACAAGTTTGCCGTTAAGAACTTTGTAAACTATAAGTTTTAAGCGAAAATTGTAAGTAGCACGTCAACTGAACATTCATTTTTTATAGATTGCTAAAAAAAAATTGGAAATATATAAATGGGTTTGATTTCTGCCTGCTGTAAATATTATTCACTAACGTAATTTGGTTTATCTAGCCTAATACAGCCCAGACTAAGTTACTTAGCAACAAATACAATTGCGTATAAAACGTCCCGGGCATGCCTTACCAAAGTTTTAATAGAGCTAAGACGTACAAAGCCATACGCTACATATTACCAAGTCACGTTCACAACTATTCACTGTTTTGCAACTAAACACGTAAACACTATTATTCATTTCATTCAGCCTAATCCAGCTCAGATTTATAATGCAAACGTAGAGTGTGGAATGCAAAAATGCATTCAGTTATTTGGAAAATGTTGAATAGAAAATATGGTAACAACATTTGTAAACAAAAACATGGATTGAACTGGCTATTAAATTAAATTATATAATTACGCGCATTGCTGAAAAGATTGACTCTGGGGATAATACTGTTCATGGTTCAATTTAAATAATCGTACTTATATAAATGGATTGATTAAATGATGGACAACGTAATTTCGTTCATTATTGAACATCATTGTGTTTAATATTTTCATAAATCCAAAAAGACTTTTAACCTTTTTTATATTATGCACAATGCGTAATTTATATGACGGTCAGTTATTATTACCTATGATATGAATAATCATTGAAAATGTCTTTGAAAACAAGTATAACAAATGCACACTGCTATGTCACCTAGCCATAGTAAGCTACTTAGTAATCCCAACTCACGTTTGCGCTTTCCACATAAACAAAGCCAGAATAACTGAAGTCCTAATGCGGTTCACATGGTGTTGCTAATTTAATGGTTCACACCACATTGTCCTGAGAGACTTGTTTATAGAAATACTAACTTTTGTCATAACTTGAAACCACTGAATTATCATACAAACTGCGAATAAAAAGTTAAGATTATATGAGTAAAGATAATTTTGCAAATTTTTTTTAGAATTATTTTGGCCGTAGGATATAAAAATCTATTTGTTAATTTTCGTGGAAACATTTGCAAATATTTGCATATTTGTAAACTTAATTTAACTACAAAGCTTAATTCAATATTAGCAGATAAATGAACTCCAACCATTGTTCCACGCAATACGAACGGTCAAACATGTTTAACAAATTAGTTGGAAACTTCGATAACCAACCGTAAAACATCTTGATACCCAAATGTAGTGTATGCTGTATTTCGTGCATGGTTTGGCTCATTTTGAAGGCAATACGTGCGTGTTGAGCCACACGTTCCCCGGTAAAGCTGTGACTGGGAGCTGGTGTTGTGTGGCTTTCACAGATCAACTCCGGATTTATGTAGAGGCGACACCCACGTACCCGCTTCTTTGCACTTCACATTTTCGAATTCGGTCAGGATTTCAAAACTTGGTGTGAAGTAAGCAAAAGAGAGAAAATTGTTAGCGAATGTGCTTTTAAAACATTTGACTTGCTTTATTTTGGGTAAAGAACGCAAAACTTTGCGTCTCGATGTAGTTGAAGTAGTAAAATAGTTGAAGGGTCGTTTTCAGTAAAGAGGTTGTACTTGGAGCTATAATAAACTTTCACATTATCGCATAACACAGGTTATTGAATAAAACCTACATAGGGTCGAGTTCACCAATAATTTAACGGTCGATTAAACATGGTTTTAAACAACTGATTGTAATCTTTCTTGTGTATTCTCTGGTAATAGTTATTTCAACGGTTGATTATAATAATGGCTTAATTTTTAGCCATCTACCTTATAATAGCAGTCTATAAGTGTCCTACTACTATACTGGAATCTTCTCATATAAGGAAATCTCATTGATCATCACGCTACTTCTAGTTATGTAGGTACATATAGCTTTGAAAATATCTCATAGGTATTGATTTGCATTGGGGATCGAACACACGTTCACAGAACCACAAGGCTACCAAGACAATTTCTTAAAAAATATTAATTAATACAAAAACACGCATATACCTCCCCGGTACCTAACTAATGTTTAAAGGCCAAAATCTACTTTCAATTAAAATTACACGGTTATGAACTAGTCAGCCTAATATTGACCTTTATCCGAACTTCTATGTACTATTATGTTAGTTATAGAAACTAAGGAACTTCTATTCAAGCCTAAAACAGTTGTATCATGTGAGACTAGATGACGTATGAAAGTTGAGGAATAATTGATTATTATGGTATAGCTATGTATACCTATTTATACTTATAATATACATACGTGTAGGGAGGAGGGACGGAGAGGCAAATAAGTGGTGTAAATCACATTACGATAAATTTAGTCTATTTTGCAAAACCGAAACACGGATCCAAAAAGCAACGTACCGTAAAGTTATTAAATGAAAAAATAAGCGTATTTAAATTCAAAATCAAAATTCTTTCAGTAATGTACAGGTTCAAAGGTTTGATTTCAATAAAAATGAATAATATGATTAGTATTTTAACGAAATCTCGAAGTTAATCGGTTGAATGTATCAAGTAGGAGGCTCGGTAATATCGACCCTTAGTATTGACAGCTGTTGCCGGCCGCGTATTAACAATATAACCTGCACGTGTTCAAGCAATAACAAAGCATTGATCACCACGCTTGGCTACTGCCTAACTATAAACTACATGAATCAATTTGAAGAGGAATTTAAATAAAAAGATAAATGTAAAAAGAATATTAACACGAGAAAGAAATAAACCTTAATAAAGAAAACCATTCCTAGAAAGGCAACATCTTAATCAAATGTTTTTAATTAATTGTAAGTCGTTTTAACCGTCTTAATTCTGAATTAATGAGTAGACTTCTAATTTACTCGAATTGTACCTAAAAGCTGAAGTCATGCCAAGTCTCAGTGCTAATATAGTTCAAACAGTCACAGGTAACAAATCGTGTTACATTTTCTAACAAAGTACGGTAGCGTGTAATTAATCTACTGTTTCTACTTTTAAAATAATTAGCAATTGTTGAAAAATAAAAATAATACTTGTTATTTGATCGGTGTATGTTTTTGTTTTAGGTTATGTGTATGTTGCAGTTATGTAATATTTTACAACTAGACACAGCGAGGGTAATTGACGAGTAATTCTCCGTAATAATTTCATAATTGTTGATACAAAGATTTTCAAAACCCATTTTTTTAAATACGTGCTGTACAAAGACCTCCGCCAAAACAAGAGAACGTATAAAGGTCCAAAGATACGAGTAAAATAACAAAGCTGACCATATTCTGTGAACCGGAATATGATAAGCTTAAAAGTTGTAGTCACTTGCTTGAATTCAAAAATCCTTATAAAAATCTTCTGCATACAAGGCATTAAATCTTGCTTTTTAATTTTCTTTCTAGAAAACTTTTTCATCTTCATTTGCTATCACTTGATACCAGGACTGTTTCTTTTCTATAAAAAAATATATAATAATTAAAAAACATAAGATGCATACGTTTTCTTGAGCAAAAAAAAAATCACAAATCAAACAAATTTTATGACCGTTTTCACTTTACCAACGTAATGCAAATAACTTTGTAAGTGCTAAACAAACAAGCTTTTAATCCTCAGACAGATTTCGCAAGGATTGATTGATTGATATGAAGGTACGTTCAATCACTTAAAGTCCATTGAACTTCTGGTGGAAAACCAATCATACATTTACCGCAAATTGTTCGATTTAGGTGGACCTAACACAAAAACATTATTATGGATGCTTTCCAACAGAGAATATTGTTACAAATAACGAAGTGTCAAAAACTGTTAATCTCTCATAGTCACAGCGTTTTAGCAATTTAAAATTATTGAACCTGGATTCTTTGTAATAAGGTCATAGGAAATCGGCAATAAATTTAGATGGAAATAAAAAGGGACCTCTTACATTCACAATCTAAGGCCTATAATTAAACTAAATCTAAATTTACATGCCAGACTATTAAATAAAAGAAGAAAAATATCAAACACTTCCCAAACTCGAACGAAGACTTCAAATTGGCAGTCTCGCTTCCAATCACATGACCTGCGACGGGATCAAATCTAATACTTCAGAAATTAGGTGTGATGAACGTTCTTTTTCCCATCTACGAAACACGGAATTAAATCCATTCAGTATTGGCTACGAGATCCGAGGGGGACGTCACTACGCGGAGCAGATTTGATTTATTACATCAGGAAATATAAAATGGCTCTCATTGTAATGTTAAAAAGCTTTTTCATCGCAAAATGCGACACATAAATGCAGACATGGCTTCTCGAATCTTTTCTCCATAATTGATTCTGCCTTGAGATGTATTTATTTTTATTGGACTACACCAAAGCTCATGGGAGCTCGCTTTGTTTTCCTAGTTTTTGTTTTGCGAGGAAACTTGTACGTAGAGTTATTACAATAAATCAAATATACTGCGAGAAATATTAGGTGTAACTTGTTTTGGTGTTCGTAATATTGGGTGTTTATTGTGTTAGGCAGTTCTTGTAATTATTAATCAAAGTTTGGAATTGAAAGAAAATGTTTAGTCAGCGACGTTACTAGGTGTTTCAGTTGATCATAAAATTATAGTGGCTCCACTAGACAGTAATGGTATAAAAAAAATAATGATCTAAGGGAATAGATTTTCTTTGTTTTAATTTCAAAATCATGAACTAAAAACGACACTATAAATATCCTGAGAGGCTAACACCCACATCTAAACTAGGATATAGTCACAATAAGGTCGGCAGATATTTGATAAAAATTAATGCATGGCATATTTCATTTTATGACAAATTTGGAATATAAAGGGACCGAGGAAACCGCCCCGTCCGAATTCCACCCACGCGTCGACATTCGGTTACGGAGGTATTTATAGGCCATGATAAATATACCCTACAGAAATAATAACTACTTAAACAGTTTTATAAATGAAAAGGCTTTTATGTGGCCTTTTAGACTATTGCTTTCATCATTTCAGTATTTTGCTTCAGAGAATCGGAACTGACGAAAGGAGGTTGTTGCCAAGACATTCAATAAAAACTTCTTGCTACTGAGAACATCATAAAGCTTCACACAGTAACTAATAGTTGTAGACCTACATAGCAGATACAACATTCTACTAAAAGCGACCAATAACATGAAATAAGAAGTAAAGTTAAGAAAACTTGAAACAGTTTTCATAACGTCGATACACGTACGTCCGCACCAGAGCCTGCTCTCGTACAAAGTTGCTGACAAGCTACTACGGAATTCGCAAGATCTTTGAACAAAGCCAAACATTTAATATGAAACTTTAAGGCAGTATACATTTGTACCAACAAGGGTACACTAACAAGAAATGACGTCTCAGCTCTTCATTTAAAAATGCAGCATTCCGTCCACAGACAAACGTCACGTTTGGGTACAACTCTAAAATAGTGAGTTTAAATGTCAAGTGCTAGAGTTTACGACACAAACGCCGCGGCCCATCAGGACGCCCGTAAATTTCCCTGGTTACGGAACGACAGACGTGCCCTGTGTCGTGTGAATAATTGTGTATCTGCGTTTGCGTGTCGCTGCACCCCTACATTATTCACAAGCTCTAACGTAAAATATCTCAAGAACGCAACCAACAATAGCTCCAACACTTATTGTTCACAAAATGTCAGGAAAATAATCAAACACATTGTTTAAGAGAAATAATCGCGACAAACAAACTAGACAATTGTTGGTACGGTCTCTTCTCTTTAACATTGTCTTTCATTTGACAAAGTTCACCAAACAAATGAACGTGGTGACTTCAAAACAGCTTAACAAGTTTCAAAGTCATACTAAAACGTGGGATAGTATATAAAATATTTGGGTATTTACATCGGCATTGTACTCGTGAGTTAAAACGTTTGAGTGAACTCTGTTAGTCAGATCTGCGTGAAAGTTTGCGGTAATAGGGCAACTCTTTTCAGCGCGTTATACGATTTCATCCACTCACAATTTTTGAACTCAGTTTGGTAAAGCAGTTCCAAAATTACTCTCGTAACTTTCTATTATAGAGTAAGAATAGGTAATGAACACAGTTAAATGGGTGAAATATAACGAATATCTCGGTTATCCCGTATTTGAATTGTCTACTGAGACAGATTTATTCAATTAATTCGGTACCCGGGCACTAATTGTCTTTTGTATCAATTCAATTGGAGAATTAAATTTGAATATTATTGCAAAATAGTTCTAAGTGTGTCAAATACAACATGAATATGTAGAAATATCAAATATGTGATAACAGTATATAGATGTGGTATAGCCATGTCGGTTTTCGCGTTTGTGCATATTATTAGCAAAATAATAATTAGGTAACGTTGATATAAGCCTCTTCATTAATTTGATAGGTAATTTTTTCGGTATTACATTAGTTAACCCCAAACTGCAGACCCGATAAACGCTATCGACCGGCATTCAAAACAGTAACTTGAATTGCTTTAGTAGTTAGTGTAGTTTGGTGAGTCGTTAAATTCACGCAAGTGCTTTGTTTCACTAAGAAAACTAAGTCTAACTAAGGGTTGTTTCTAGGTACTTGGCTAGGAGGCATCAAATTTCTAAGTAAACTCGAACACCACTCGAAAATGCCGCAGTGCAGTGCCTTTATCACGTAAGAATTTGTACGCTTAACGAGATTATGATTTCTCGAATATTTTTAACTCGAATTCAAACAAGTGTAAGTTCCTGTGTATTTAGTTATCATCTAGCTCGACTCATGATATCTAAAGCAAGTATATCTAAAGCAGTTTGATACCTGTACATCGTAGGCGATTGTTTAGATACTCACTCGTACCTATGTAGACAAAACAAACGACGCACGTTTGGGACTACTTAATGCAGTTATTATATTATAGTTAATCGACGTATCGCATAAACAAAGTTAGTGTGTCAATCTTATATTTTAATAATAGAATCTTTTCAGACCTTCCTATTATGACAAACCGTTTGCTGAACGTGACTTTTTGGAATAAAATAAAATTCCCGGCCGTTAAATGAGTTACTTTTTTCGTTAACTGTGTTGTTTGCTTTTATAAAAAAAAATGTTATTAACCGGATTCTACTTTTTTTTTAAAACGCAATTAGCGATGAATTTAGAGAAGAAATGTGCAAATTTCTTTAGAATGCAGAACCTGTAACAATTTTTTTAACAGATTATAATTTCCACTTTCGTGATTCGATGAGATTTCACACAGTTAAAACGGAATCTGTAGGTACTTACTATCGAATAAATAATATTTTACCTACTTTTAGGCTTAATTTCGAGACTACAAAATACTGTTTTGTTATTAGAACTCCTAATTGGACATTATACGCAGCTAAGCCATAATTACAAAATAATATCATTATTTTAATGAGAATGAAAGTAATCTGAAATTCTAGGTATTATTATTTTGGAACGAATATTTGGAAACAATTGCCAGTTTAATAAGAAGTATATTAAAACCGGCCTAAGAACGAGTCAGCTCCCGCAAGAAGGGTGAAGTAAAAAATGCTAAAAACAATTCGTCCATCCGATAAACCTATACTTAGAGAGAGGCATGGAATGTTTTTTTTAACATGAGCACATTGATCAAACAAAGATAAATAATGACATGGTGACAGAATGGCTGATCTTATCTACGGGCGATAATTTGCACATAACATAAAAAATTGAAGGATTAGTTTTATGATATTTAATAAAAAAATAGGTTACATTAACACCAGATAGTAATAATACTAGTGAAGCAATTTTATTAATTCAAATACATAACTAAAAATTAGATAAACATAGCCCAAGCAAGTAAGCGACATTAAACCTACGGATTCCATTTCTCAAAGTTTGTGGAATTGTGGAAGAGGTAAGTAGACATTATGAAATATAAGAAGATTCCTTTGGTCGTATCTCTGTGAGCAAAAATACCTAAATCTGTTAAGCTGTTTGTGGCTCGCCGATTCATCTTGCAACGACTCTAGCAGAGCACCTGAGGGAGATCTAATATGCAACCAATTTATTTATAAGAACCAGAACTAAAAGAAACGATTAAATGCGGTTCGGACTTGTAACATTTTTGTCAAGGGTTCCTCACAATTTAGTCAAAGAAAATCAAATTCGCAAAAACCGTCATCCATTTCGACCAGAAATTACAACCTTACCTACAAATCGTTGCTTAACGACGACTTGTATTATTTTACCCAACTACGGCAAAGCCAAAAGGAGGGTAATGATTCTGATCGGTATGTATGATATTATTTGTAATTAAAGCGACTACAAAAATACATAATTTACGAAAGTTTCAAATGTCTAGCTATCACGGTTCAGAAGACGATCGACGGAAGGACAGCAAACGGACAATGGAACCTTAGTTTAACAGCGCTTCCTTTATACCTAAGGACCTGAATTTTAAAAACGACCAACATAACGAGATATTCACAGAAGCACTAGTTATGGGCAATCTATCTTTTCTTTTCTATCTTTTATTAGTTCTAACCAACAGTTTTTGATTAAGAGCTCTTGAAAGGACTATTGACGTCATGTCTGAAAGAAAGCCAGATCAAAAAAGCAAGTTTTATAAAACTTTGAACTTCTTTGTCTAGACATAAGTCGCATTTTTTCATACGGTCACACTTTTCGGATGACAAAAATGTATTGAAACGACAAGTCCACTTGTAACCCTTTAGATAAATGACATTTTAACGTTAATAGAAAACGTCGAATGCATCAAAATGACATATCTAAACCACTTCCATTTAAGCTAGCGACTGTAAAAAAAATCTTTGCGCGAGTGACTCATCGAAAAGAATTGTCGAACGCTTGACAAAAATTATCTCTTGTTTGCGAGCTCAATATGAGTGTTTTTATTGTGATCAGTAATATTTATTTTTTATAAACAGTTGAGTCATTTTTGTAACTTTTATGTTATAGGTTTATGTAAGGCGTGTCTAGGTGAGTAAGTATAGAATTGTTCACTGTTTCAGTCACTACAATCGATCAAGTTACGCTTGATACCGCTCTCCATTATTTATTGCAATGTATTTTCAGCTACGACTACGAGCCGAGGTGGACTAATATATCGTCTGTCTGGCAACACCTAGTGTAAACATTAAACCATTTGTACATAAGTAAAGGCCTTAAAATACGTTTTAAAATTAATCGAAAGTTTCTTAAGGTTTTGAACTCTAGGGTCGTATAATTATAGTAGGCGAAGGTACCCGCGTGCTCCTGAAAATGCGAGATCGTTAACAATGCAATTCTTGCATCGAGTAAGTCGCTTACGGTTCGTTAGGCATGCCTTTTCCCCAAGTACCAATTGCTCAACGCGAGCCACTGCCGCACAACAGTATGCGCAGCGATAATAAAACTATTTGTAAACGGGATTTTGAAGAAAATCCCGCTTTTCCCCTCCCGTTTCCCATTTTAATAATAAGTTCTGATGCCTTTAACGATTTGCTTTTGCAAGTTCGAAGGCTTTGTCTAGAGGACAATTGAATCACATTTGTCTCGTTCTGTTTTATAATCCTAGAGAGAAATTTCTCTAGTTTTATACAAAAGTTTCGTTTTGAAATCTTTGGTATAAAGTGAGCAAAAGGTCGTGGAATTTGTATTTAGTTTGAAGAGTTTTTTCATTCATAAATTCATTTAGAATTAGATATAACAGTTAAATTAAACAGAAAAAAATGAATTGAATAAAATAGAGAGGGGCTTCAATAATATACCTTTACTTCAAGAATTTCAATAAAAAACGATTTAGCTATGTCTATTCAGTATACTCATAATATAAGGGTATAGGTATACAGGTGGACACCGTCAAACATGCACGTAATGACCATCATGACACCATCTCATGAGCATTCACAATGCAATAGGAACTTCATGCTAAATACGAGTTCTGGCCGAACGCACTCGAAACAGCCTTAACAATTCCAAGAATATTTAAGAAAGGTACATTAAAAACACATTAACTTCAAGTAATATCTAACAAAAATGTTCATGCTCCCTGCCACGAATGACGTCATATGAATACTTATTGTTTCATAGCTTCATAGAGAATGCGAGGAGACGGAACCGTTTTATTCTCGCATCCTGAGACGGGGCTCGATTTAATTTAACTTTACTATACGCATTTCGGCGAGTTCAGTCATCATAATAAAACAGCTGTCTGTCATACATAAAAACTCCACTTCATAATTTTAGTGCTTCAGTGTTACGTCAAGATTATATTGTTGTTATGAGGGATATTAAAATATTTGCTCTGCCATGACAGGTACACAGCCCGCGCCGGTGGTCGCGCTTGGATAGCGTCAGGTGGGCCTAAGCAAAATGTAAATAGGCCTGATTATTCGCTCTCAACATTTTGTATTCGTTGAAGTCAGCGGAATAAAAGGCAAAGTGCGTTTGACATTTAATTTCAACGAGACAGACAACAGCTGAGCTCTGACACTCTAAACATGGTCTCATGCTAATCAATAACATAACAGTGTAGTGCTTGTAAAACATATTCTTAAATATCTATTGTAGTGAACCGATAGTTGTAGATAAATCATAGCTGGCCGTTTGATGTCGGCCTCACGTGCTGGAAAACTTCTGAGCCTTGGAACTATATATGGCCAGATGTTTATAAATCCAATCGTATGGCAGAAAAAGATTAAAAAATTAATCCTATCTTAAATAAAGCTCGTAAATAATGATTTAGAAATTTACGACTGCGAAAATGAGTCTATTTCTAAGTATTATGTAAATAACTTTATTGACGTGGATGCCTTATTATTTAATAAGGGTTAAGGGTACGACTGGCCCACCGCGTCAGCTCATGAAAACTGGTTGGATCCGTAACTAGTCATTCGATTTCAACGAAGACTCGCGATCTTACTCGATTTAAAACAAATATGACAGCAAGCACTAAGAGGCTCATTAAGACTGACGTCTTCCGGGGCACCGAGATTTTCCGAATAGGTTACCGTAGCCCCGGTGCACAAAGGGCAAAGGAAGGAACATAGGTAGGTTTTAGTCACTAGAAGTCCGACACTCTCATCTGATCAACCCAAAGGGAAAAGAGTCATTTAATAATTCCCATCCGAAAACAAAGGTATACAGCAAATAATGGAGAAGGTCGATAAGAAAAAATCCATAATTACGATTGACAACTGATCCCTTAATACTTTATAACAGTATTACGTGAAGATAAGATACCTATTTACACACAATTGCCTTATCTCTGCAACATAATCATGTTTTGTTACTAGAGGAAACTAATCCACAGTTGTAATTATAATTTCTTACGACGTCAATATTTATAAATAGTATAATCGTTCTATTTATAATCATTAATTAGCTTTTTACACTAATGCGATTAACTCATTATAAAAATTTCTTCCCCGGTATTATATTTCATGTTTTAATTATTTTTTAAATCATCAACTCTAAATAATCAATCAACTACCATAAATAATAACGTGATTTTGACATTGGTAGACTTATAGCAAAGATCAATCTTAAAAATAGAATCATACTGTTTGATTTTTCAGATTTTGTCAGATTTTTATCGTAATCGTAATCGTTAGCTATTTACCTGAAACAACATTGTTTTAAAAATACTAAAAACTATGTTGAAATTTCTCCCATTAAACTTCATACGTAGGGAATGCTCTAAAAACCAGTTGTTTTCGTTTATTTGTTCCGGGTAACTGTCAAAACAACTGGAGCCCTATTAATTAGATTTTAATGGCAAGTGTATGCTACCTGTATACAGAGATGTAAATATTTACAAGCCTAGTAAGATATTTAAATTTTGGTAGCTGATCGGTTTTAAAATTGGGGGCAAAATCAGATTCCTTTGCGTTACCCTTAAACGGTGATCGAATCGATTTAGAAGATAAAACGACAGAGGCTATATTTAATGTCTTAACAATCAAGATCTTCACATAAGCCATTACCTATTTTTACGCAAACGTCAATAACATGGGACTCGGCTGTCATTTGTAGTGTTCTAGAATTTTCCCAATGTTCCTTCTCAAAGCAAAAAGGGATGTGTTATTTGTTTATAGCGGTAACGAATAACGTTGATTTTGAAATTTAACTTTTAGTTCAGTTTTTTTAATACGACTCCCACTGTAAGGAACTTAATTTCTTGTGTCGCAGGGTGTTTTACAAACATACAAATCCCATACACAATAACACCCAGACTCAGAACAAGCATTCGTGGATCACACCAATGCTTGTACTACGCGGGGTTCGAACCCGCGACACGACGCACACTGTGGGTTTGGCTTGGTGACCTCAACCACGCAGTCAATCTTTATCTCTCAATGTTTTTTATGAGATGTAAACTAAATTTTTACATAGCGAAATCCCACTCAGGTAAAAGTGTACTCATTTAATGTCATAAACGTACCCTGACTTTGTTTCGACATTTCTTCTCAGGGTAGTCAGCTAGGAAATGTCGGCTCCAGCGTTCTCAAAAAAGACATGTAAAAGTGATACAATATCCTATTTGCAGAATAAATAATTTCATTTCATTACCTTAAAGGACGGGATGTATACTTTATCAACGTAGAAGCTTAGAACGAAACGAGGTATTTGAACTGCAATCTAATATATAAGTCTGAAATGAAATTAGATAAAATTATTTTACCATCATACTTCGAAGTCAACATATCGAAAACGATTTCTCAACTTGATATAGGACGATTTTGCTCAGAGATAATTGTCCTATAAGCCCGCAACCATTAGGGCAGTAAGCCAAGCACTTAGTGGTCCGGCCCACCATTTGAGTCATCAAATCAATCGGTTGACTACGTTCATTGTTTTAAATGATGCACAAACACACATAACTGCTACATTGAAATCAACTACAACATTATTATATTTTAAAGCAAAATAAATTGTTACACTTGTATATACCTAGGCCTCTCTCTAGTGATTAAAAAAGGGTATCCAGAAAAATAATTACCAAAAGAAATTGCTATAATTTTGCATGTGTTTTATTCGAAGTTTAACCACCGTGTTCCGTACACTAAACTTCGAATAATATCCCCTGGATTGTATTGAATACTATTTTATGTAAATCAAAGTAAAATTATGTACATAAAGTTATGGGTAATTTCAGATAAAATTAGCATTAGAAAAGATGGTGAAAAAATTCGATACATTACGGTATATTTTGGGCATATTTTACCTTAATTCTCTAGTCTCTATTTGGGTATTTTATAAAACCCAGTAGACATTGTATTTGTCACAGAATACGATTGTCTTTGTTTACATACGATACAATATATTCCCTTCAGGCTGAAGGCTACGTCTGTATGGTATCTGTACTAAGTTACTGAAGACCTTTAGTTCAACCCTAACAAATTCCTTTCTTGTCTCCATATTTATGCATCTTGAGCTTTTCCTTAACTTATTATCGTATGTTAAATACGAGAGTATAGGCTAAACAAAACGTAGTAAGACGTTAATTCACAAATGAAAATTATAGTTCATTACCCGACTTCGGCAAAGCTGAAAGGAAGCTTAGAATATTGACCGGCATGTATGTTTGTTTGTTTCCTCCCTCATGAAGTCAAAAAAAACAAAATTATATATCAAACTCGTCGTTCAAATTCACCAAATCCAATATGGCGCACTCTAGGGGATTTAAAGGGTAACGGAAACAAAATAGCAAGTATCAACATGGATATCAAATGAAAGGCCTTGATGAGCACTTTTTTAGCTTTATATGGCTTTTACAGAGGTATATATCATAATATATCTACCGAAAAATATATCATTTCATCTAAAAAAAAATCTGAATGCATTTGTTTAAACTGTAGTAAGGACGCAAAGTGTAAGTAACAACATTTACTCGCTCGTGATACCGGGGCAATAGTTATGCAAAGTACCTAGATCCTGGCTTACCTAACGACTGATTATCTCAAGGTTTGAACCAGATTGGTTTCCCAAGTTGAGGTTGCAAGTACTTGACACTCGTTAAAAATAAGTGATAGTATTTATAAGTCGTGAAAAACAAAAGATATTGCTACCTGCTTTTGTTTTATTAGGCATGCAATATAGATTTTGGTGAATCTTGACTGCAAGGACTGCACGGATAGGAAAGAGGTTGAGGTTACAACGCATAACGATCCCAAGGACAAGGGTTTCTGTGGTCCATAATTGCTTGTCCTGATTCTGGGTGTATATGACTTGAATATTTATAAAATGCCCACAGCACAAGGATTAAATTCCTTAATGCGGTCTTTGGTACTTTATTTTTTCAAAAACCAAAAATTTGGTTAAAGGTGACTTCGTAAATTGATCATTGGAATCAATTACAAATGTACTGTAAATTACTATCATTGTTAAATTCACAACACAAATATTTCATTCCAACATCGCAATAATCTAAATTAAATTAATATTCACATGTTATTTGATTCTGGCAGGGCATTACTCGCATTGCTACTTTGTCAATAAATATCATACAACTAGCTGTTTCCCGCGGTTTCACCCGCGTGGAACCCGGTCTCGCGGTAATTTTGCGGCTTTCGCCTTAAGAGACATTCATCATTTTTTTTTGTCTTCGCCGCAACTTTTTAAAAATTTGTCACCGTTTAAACCTTTCCTAGACTGATACAAATATACTAAAACTAGCTGTTGCCCGCGACTTCGTCCGCGTGGTTAGAAGACGAGCCCTCGAAGGCGAATAACCTTCCTTGGTTTTTCCACATTTTCCATTGTATCTTTGCTCCTATTAGTGGCAGCGTGATGGTATAATAAAACCTTCCTCCACGAATGGTCTATTCAATACAAAAATAATTTTTCAATTTGAACTAGTACTCCCTGAGATTAGCGCGTTCAAACAAACAAAGTTTTCAACTGTAGAGGAGGAGTTTTGTGTTGAATAGACCATTAATCGAGGAAGGCTTTAGGCTATAAACCATCACGCTGCGACTAATAGGAGCGAAGATACAATGGAAAATGTGAAAAAAACAGGACGGGTATAAATCATAACTTATATCTTCTACGAAGTCGCGGGCAACAGCTAGTATATAATATAAAGCAAAAGTAACAAGAAGATTAATTATTGAAACAATTATGTCCAGTACAAATTCTAAACTTATGCAAACGAGCCTTTGAATTCAGACTAATCTCTCAAACTATCCTTAATATATTCAATTGAGTTGCAACTCTGTGATATGATTGTAATGTATAGGTACTAATTTCAACAGCTAGCAATATTGAATATCATTATAGAATTTAGTACGTAATACATAATTATCTCAAGTGCCCAACTATTGCCGGGGACTTTCCCAACCCATTCATACTTTTAATAGTTTTATGTAGATAAGTACGAATACTTATTAGTTAATTCTCGGTAGTACTTGACAGTTTAAATAGACGCAGCACTCATAAATCACTATACCTACAGAGATATTGCATATACGGCATATGTATCAAAATGTGTCATTTTTGAGGTTATTTAATTTCAGTTGCGAGTAAACCCTGGAAGCTGGGTTTCTCTCGTTTCAGCCTGCACTGCGGGCGATGTTAAGCCAAATAAGAGATCGAAAAATCTAACCTGTGGATGCGGCTCTAATTGGTGGCTTCCATTTCCGCTCCGCTCCGCCCTGTCCGCCCCCGCATCCTTCGACTTATCGGCAAATAGAACTTTATGTAGTTTTATAAGTTTAAAGGCGTGTAATTTAACAAGACAAGTTATTTAGTTCGAAATGCTGGGGTAATAATAAACCTGATGCGGTTAAGACCGATTATTTAGCTTTAATTTTATTTATTTCTTTAATAAAGATATAAGAATACATGGCACAATCTAAAATTTGTACATTGTTCAACAAAAATATGTGCAGGTAATTTGTCCATTGGATCTCATCTATCTTTTGATCGCCTTCAAAAAATATTACAGACTCAAAAAGTAATATCAGATCAGCTCTTAATATGTTCGCTTTTTTATAATCAATATTTTTTACGTTTCAATTTATAAAGTTTCAGTTAATTCATGTAAATATTGTTCATATTTAAGCTATCAATCGAAAATATTATACATTATCTGAAACCTTTGTTTGTTTCTTGTTAACACTATTACCTTACCGTTAGCCAAACACTAGAGTATTCCATTCATAGATCACCATGCAAAAATCCCCCTTACAACTTAAACAACAAGTTCTAAGTAAATCTTGCCTCTATTACCCGAATTTATATTCATAGGGGTAGTCCATCCTGCTACAGTCTGGCCTGAATAAACCGAGTCACTCAACAGGCATGGGGGCGATGTCCAAAGTTCCGCTGACTAATAAAATAGAAAAAGGGAAGATTCCGTGATAAAACCAAAGTTCTCGTCGCAGCTTAGAGAATTAGTTTGCCCACATTGCTTGCAGAACCAATAACAGCTGGAGATAAAAGTTTTGATCGACCGAGCCGTGTCAAGAGTGACTGACTTGGGCTTGGACCAATCACAGGGAGAATGTTATTGGACATTCGAACTGTCTAACCAGGTAACTACTAGCACAGTTAACGTTTAGTACCTACTGATACTGGTTCCAAAATTTTATGTGAGCTTACGGAACCATATTATTTTTAAGTGCATCAAGTTTTTGGTTCAACACAATTCTCTGTGATTCGTACGCATCCGTAAAATATAATGGCTTTATATAGTTTTATTGTTATTCAAAAGCCCGCCTAGTATCTGACTCGACAGAATGAAAGCACTATCATTTGACTCCAATATCACGCAAGAATATCAACAGACTTACCGAGCTCGTAGCACAATCAGCACATGTTAAAATCTACAACATATTTGAAAATCAAAGCGAGGGAACTATTTTCAAAATCAATAACTATTCATGCGCCGTGCTCCTTGCCTATACAAACATTATTCGTGAGCTGAACTCTTTGATAAATAAGAATATTCTTCAAGCCGACGGCGACGTCGCGATGTCTTTACGTACCGCAAGAAAATCCCCGGGAACAAATCGACGAACGACAGCGGTTATATTACACAACCCTTGTAAAATACTTTAGTTTCCACAAACGTGTCGCTAGCTGAAAAAAAAACAAACTAACAGGTAAATTCTAGTGGAACGTATTTTTTTTAATGTTACAAAATAATCACTTCAAGAATCAAAACACAAACTTGTAACTTTCTCAACACCCTATCTCAGACCTTCTCATAACCTTTATGTAAGTACATAAGTAATATATGTTCAGATTCGCCGTAAACAGAACAAAATAAGTACATTCATACATAAAAGCCCATTATCTAAAACCAGTGAATAGCCCTAGTCTAGCATGACAAAGATTTCTTGTCGAAGTTAATTGCGGAGCTTGGAAATCTTTTACTAAAGGCCATTCAGCTAGATGAGTTAAAAAATGTAAACAAGTTGCTTTTCACTGGGGTTTAAAGCGAGCGAGAATCAAAGGGCGTACCCACTCAAATACGGTATCGTTTGATGAGGAAAATGTAGGGGAGCTAGTCGAATAGTCTATCAGTTTCACGAAAAAAGTTAGGTAGCATGTAGTTCTTATGTCATGGTCCCGCTTTAAAATTAAATTTTGAATCATTCTCACATTATAATATCGAAAGTATGTGAGTATTTATGAATGAAGGAATGTTTGTTGCCTCTTCACGCCTCAACTATGGACCGATTTCAATGTAATTTCCTATGGATGTAGCAGACACCTTGTTTCAACACAGAGGCTTTTATCCAACTTTGTTAAATTAGAGTAATATTTTAGCACCTATAACAGACATTCAGACGGATCGACCCACTATGTCGTATGATGGTATGATCATGGTATTATGAATTTAAAAACAATTATAGGTTAAAAAGCATTCTAAAGTGAAGTGCAGCCCTCATAATGTCGCCATTTGAGGATCAGATTAGCCGCGAGCTCCCGTAACGTGAGAAGCATTTTAACCAAGGAGTTCATGCATGTTAAATATGCTAAAGAGACCTTCTACCAGCGAGATAAACGATCCCTTTTCCATATATTTCCTAGAGGAAAATAAAGATTGGGCTGTCTTAATGTAGGTATGTCTGAAGGAGTTGCAGACTAGAGCAAAGTCCAACGGCTATTTAAGCAGTTTCTTATGGATGTGGACGAGAGACATTGCTCTTACTGTTTTAAAGCTCAATAGTCTTGCTTCAAGACTTGGTATTGGTTCAGCTTATTTTGATACTAGTAGTCATACCCGGCAATGTTAGCTTAACAAATATTCTGAGAACGAATCACCTATTACTAGTTGTTCCTTGCGGCTTCGCCCGCTTGGAGGTCGGTTATTATAGCTACAAGGGCATTACCCTCATTTAATGTAATCTTATTTAAAGAACCTATGAGCTAATACAAAATGTCAGCAATCTCCATACCAAATTTTTGTACCCGTCCACTTGATTTGGTGTGAAGAGTTGATAAACATACGCACACATTGTAAGTGTGTACACATTTACATATTTTTGCATTATAAATATTAGTATGATAGTGTGACCACTACTCGCGACCAATCTACGTTCTGTTTAGATTCAGTATGCTTTATAGAGAGATGCCTAACCTTTGTATGCATATTTCTTTTATTAGATCCGTTTGGTCTATTAATATTTAGTTCAGGTACTAATTATTTCTTGTTCTTCTTATAAAATAAAAGATAATTTCAACGTGTGGCCCTTCCACGCGAACCAATTTATCGTCCAATACAGTACCACTCAACATTAAGATAATTGGAAGAGCGATACTCGTACAGCGTTAATTGTTATACTTTCATACAAAGAATTTCTAGTAGGTGCCTTTCTTTGCAATATAAAAACTTTAATATTAACATCTCTTAACTTACTGGTATGTGACGTCACACGAGATATTAAGTCACTGTATTGCCTTCATTTTTTATTTACGAGATAAAATATTAAATGCGTATCCAATATTTTTTGGAAATCGGTCTGACTTATTATTTATTTTTTATACAAGAAGAACCGAAACAAGATTTAACTTCAACGATAAATTATTTAAATAAAATGCGGTTCATGTACGTTATCAGTAAGTAATAAAGCAATTTGTATAAATTGTCCTTCCTGTTCAAATATTATATTAAAAGGTATGAAACTTTGCATTTTATTTAACCCTGAAGTAAGCAATATCGTAGAAAATTTTCTTGGATTTAATATCGCAGAAACTCAGATGCAATTTACTTTTATCGTAGCTCGACACTCCTTGCTGCGTGTTAGGCATTCTTACATAACATGTTCTAAGACTAGATATTGCAATATCAATGACCTATAATAATAAAATAAAAAGTTATGTGTGTGTGCTCCTTAAGGTTACGTGCACACAATTACAGACCTCAAGTCTCTTACATTTTTCGTATTGAGCTAGAGATACACAGATGTGAGTTGCATATCCAACTACTTATTTGCTGGTAAACCACCCCCTTTACATCTTAGATAGACCTGTGGATTTCAAAGCGAGCTGCCCTCGGCCTTTCTTTCAAAAGTTTACTGCTCCTTTCATATCTCCGCTTCAATTTTAGAGCGCAATTTATATGCACTTTGTAGCGGTGGCCGTTCAAAAGCACTTCACCGCAGCGTTTATTCGTGGAGAGTGCTACTGTTAAACGCCGTTTTTTCTGCTGAAGAAGAGTCGTTGATGACGGCGTTCATAGTTAATGAGCAGCCAGTATCCGGCGGGTGTTACTGCGCAAATTGCCCGCTCTTTAAAGGCTCGCTGGTTGCCAACTCGACGGGAGCAGGTCTAGCGTGAAAGACGTTTCCGACCGTGCGTTATTGTTTACCCTCGGAATGACTTCCTTTTGCTAGCGCACCTAACGAACACAGAGTTTGCAAGTTGTTGCAGCTGCACAAACATATCTCTTTTTTACGTGACACGAACAAAATATAGCCATCAATGCGGAGCTCTCGACGTTAATAGCTCGTTTTGTGCGGCCAAATAGCTTCAAGCTTTGAATACGTCACGTTTGCCAATGTTCCCTATCTTTTGTAGAACTAGCAAATCTATGGACTCATTTATACGACTATTAATACTAAATTATTCTCGTGTAACGTAAATTCTTTGTTAAATTTTGTGTACTTCTTATCTTCAATGTAATCGTCACAAGCGGGAAAACAGTTAAAAATAAAAGTCTATTGAATGTGTGCCAATGCCAAGTAGGTTGAACGAATATAGATAATCATTTGGAAATACATAATTTAGACATGATTAACTATAGACCTGTAGCTATTTTTGTAAAAGGAATAAAAACACGGTTTCTTTGATACTGTATGTAAATTTAATTAATTAGTTCTCTTGTACGGAACAGGTATCAATTACCTGAGCCGTGTGTATACATTCTAATGTATGTGAGGATATCAAGCCCAGGGTCGTGGTATGATAAATGGTCTCGAACTCATTCATTATGAAACGCCGTAGCATTTCAGTCACACCGTGTAATTGAGCCCCGTTCTAACTCACTGTCTAGTGATAGTCCAGTAGATGCAAAACATTTAATTATTTTCATGTAATTTGTACTCAATTTTAACTTTATTGGAAAAAAAATAGATTATTAATATGTAAAAAAAATACCTTTGAAATACCATATTTGAAGGAATTACAGAAACTGAACGTGTTACAGCTTGAAAAGGCAACACTTAAATTTTAATTAGTTTTGAGACGAAAACCCATAAATGAAATAAGTGCATTTTTTGTTACTGCACTGTTGTATTTACATAGGTAAATTACTGATAATTGTTATTACCCGGTTGTAAAAATTAATACAAAACCGCAAAAAGAATCTTAAGTACCACACATATAACTGTTTTATTGTCAAATCAAAGCTATTTCAACCACAACCCGACATTTCCCATTCAACGTTGCCCTAGTCTGTTAGCTTAAAACTATCTCCTTCATACATCATACAAAGCTTTCTTAAAGGAATGTGAATAACCTTACATGTTTATAAAACCTAAGATCTCAGTGTAAACAAAATGAATGTCGAAGAATAATATTTTTACAAAAAACGTGCTCTCGGACAATGAAATAAACCTTCGTTGTATTAATAAACATTGTAAGGAATCTAGCGATCGAGAAAGATTTGAATAAAAATATATTTATTGTTGAGTTATGAAAACATGATGAAGCATGACACGGGGCTAGCGTCGACGTCGGACGAACGTCCGGCGCACACGTCCCATGTTGAATAATTCTTACTGGCTTATTTTCAAACTGCATCGATTGTGTGCCCGCATACTTGTAGCATCGACATATTTCGACGTCCAGTGATTAATGTATTTTCTATTATGGCAATTGTACGCAGTGCGCATGCGACGAATAGTATTATTAGAGGGAAGCTAAACGAGATCACACGGGTTCGTCGGTTAGTTTCAGTCTCACCTAGTTAAGTGTCCGCTGTGCTTTCAATAAAAACTATGTGTGCTCCGCGCTGAAGTGCCTGCGTCCGATACATGTGCTTTAATTAACGAACATTAAGTGAATGTTATACGTTCTTAAATTGTGTACAGGGTCAAGCGAAAATGACCGCCAATAACTGTGATGTTGGTATGTTATTAATTTGCTTTTTTTATTAATTTATTAGCTGCTTTCTTTTTTCCATTTATATTTTCTTTTATTTTTCCTAACAGAAAATAAGGGGGCATCGGATCAAAAATACTATTCATTGCATTCAAATTTATTTCTGAATAAATTAAACAAGGAAATCATATTATTTTGTATCTTGATTAATTTTGACACTCGTTATCCTGAAAGTTAATAAACCTGATCATAATTTCATTGAGTAGCCCTAAATTATTTTCTTTTCGTCATAAATTTTCATTAAAAAAATAGTGTCATCGCAATTAATGAAATAATTTAAAAATGAAAATAATTTGATCTTTAAAATGAAGTACCTATTAAATTGAGACACGCAAGACATTTAATTCTTAAATACAGACACACGCAATAACATAAATACATCTAATTCAAGCCACTTGAGATAGTTACGTTTTAATAGATAACGACAATTAGCACATACCATTTAATATTCATTTCTATGAGTTATAGCGAATCATTAATCTTCTTAACAGTTTTATCCTAATTTGATACTAATCATAACGATATATTCAAAAACAATTGAGAAAAAAATTGCAAGTCACGTTTAAACAATAGGACATGTGACTGACATAGCTATCGAAATAGTAAATAGTTTTTTCTATAGGTAAACGATAAATTGTATTTCGTGCCATTAAATGACGTTTTGCTGCCTTATCGTGAAAACAGTAACCCTTTCCCAGTTGTACTATTAAACGACTTGATAAGCATATAGAAAAATGAAATATAACATGGAAATGTTAATATAATTTTAAGAGGGCGGGAAAGTACTTGTCACATGCATTTATCTTCAATGGTTTGCTTTATGTTTCAACCGGTAGACGCTCGTCAGAATGCAATACTGTTTCAATGGGTTTGCGATCTAGTTGGTACCGTGGAGCTAGGTACTGGCGCTAATTGATGCAGTGACACGGGTCAAGGTTGTTCGAATAATCTGGCTGACACTGACATTCGATAATAATAAAGAACGAATGAAAAAAATCAATTTTTGGAGCACATAATCCTGCAGGTTGTATTGATCGTGGTCGCAAGCACACTACTAAACATGCAAGGCGACAGTTAAAAGTTTGTAACATTTGTTATCTCAAAATCGAAGGCAAGAAGTCTTCAGCTTATCTTTTTAATATTCAATACATCTTTCAGCACAAATATGGCTTTAATTTTATGGGAAATACAAAAGTTGTTGTTAGATCCAAAAGATATGATCATTCTGTTGGTTGTTTTGTCCCGCCTAGCGCCTCCGAGGCTGGTGTTGTGCCAACTTCGTTCAGATCCTGCAGAATGCTATTCACACTGTGACTATTGTTGAAATACTTTGTCACGCTTTACAATTGGTTACAAGACGTAATACGCTCTGATTGAAATCTCTTGCCTTATTCGCACGAGCTGGTGTGTAAACCGTTTTTGAAGGTCCTGTTAACTTTCCATCCAAAAAAAGTTGTCATTCGCTGTAAGTATTGTTGGAAGAAACAAAAGGCTATCTTCATTTAAAGATCAGGAAAGTGTGAAAAATCATATTCATCGTATTCATAGAGTTAACAAAAAATCAAGAGAAAATTGGATTATTATTTCCTCGTATCGAGCATTCACTAAATGAGCCAATTCGGATTTTTACATAATCTGAGTTTTATGGGCAAAACTGCGATTATGTAAAAATCTAATAACATTTCCCGAGAATTGAACCTAAGATTACGTCTACCGATAATACCAGCTAGTAACTATGTTAATTTTATTATCACGCTATTGGTCTAAGAAGTCTTTTAACTTGTTTAAGATTATAATAGATCTTAGATGTATTATTCATTAATCTTCCTGAGTGTCTCCATAACATAAACATCTTGACTTATTACAACTGACATAGTGATATAATATACACTCTTTATAGACATTAAACATGTATAAAAACATTGGCACGTGTATAATAACAGTTCTAGACCATCAATCTAATAGTTTCATTGTCATAATGATTATGAGTCCGGACATTTTATTTTTCGTTGTGATCGTAAACCTAATTCCATTCGCAAGCTGAACTAGATCGCACTACTGGGCAAAAAGCCTCCCCACTTTCTTAAGTAAGAGTTTAATAAACATAAATTCCGATACATATCTGTGTTATGCGGCCTTAACATTAATTTGAAACTTTTCTCGTCGGCACCTCGACAAAGTTATTAATATAATTTACAATGCTTTTAACTGGTCATAACATTTGTCCCGTATAACGACTTTTGTTCGAGTTTTTGAATACGAGGAAACAAAATTCATTAGGGAATGTCGTTTGTGATATGTCTGTGATTCGTCAATTGTGTTTAAAAAAATGTTTCGAAATACTTTCCGTGTTTTTTGAAAGTACAGCTTTTTCACATTGCTACTAAATTATATGATGATTATATGATATAATATACGTGTTGACGTCCCAATGCAGAACAAAGACCGCTAGCGATATATAGATATGGGTGTGCTAGTTTCAGCCTAGTATATAATTTTCCTAATAAAACCGCCTTTTTAGAGTCAATTCAAAAAAGTATTTTATTTATCTTAATCGAGAGCAATTATTAAGTATTCATTTTATTCCCTATGGCTCGTTTGTCAGTCGATATTCTTGAACTGCTGTGTTGTTTGTATATTGCTGAGTGTGAAAATTGATAGTTTTGTTCCATAAACATTGCTGACACTGTTACGTGGAGTGCAATGTTAGAAAATAAATAGTGTATCAAGTTAATATTATAGCTGTGCTGAATGTTTTTGTTTTAAAGAAAATATATAAAGAATAAAGTGTGATCACAGTTTTGTAGAATAATTAAGTGCAGTTAAAAAGTAAAAAATCTCCCAAAAATACCCTGTGACAGAGACACACATATGGGTCAAACTTGTAACACCACTGTTTTTGCATCGTGTTTAACAAGGAAGCATGTTTAGTGTTTTAAAAAAAAGTTCAAACAAATTGAGTTATTTTCCTGGAATCATAAAAACAGTAAATTAATCTAATAATCCTAAGATCAGCTCGAATCAGTTTATGTTTTTATAGTTCCTAATAATAGCCATTAAATATATAATTACGTACACTCATTTTTAATGTGAAGAAAATTAATCTCTGATATTATCAGTGCCAACCAGTCTGAGGAAACCCATAATAAAAAATATTAACCAGTTTTTAACACTATAATCAACCATATAATTGTCGGTGAACTCTAAAACATATTTTACAGTCAACATGATGTCAAAGAATAAAAAATGTTCAGAAAATTCTTAGAATTATTTATTTTAATTACAGTACTATTTAAAACGAAGGTCATTGGTTATCACAACCAATTGTATATTTGAATGATCAGACGCAATAGGCATACTCGAGCTTTTGGCAGCGTTCACACCAAATGAAAAATCGGCCACGATTGTGATTTTTCATCAACAACGCATATGATAATTTTGGTTAAGTGCGAACGAAAAAGTACGAAAGTGATTATAACGGCGCCATGCTGTTTTACGTTGTCTGACTATACATACGTGTGGTCTGAACGCGGCCTTATTGATCAGAAACTGGCGTGTGTTCAATGATAATCAAATGAAAAAAACTTCTTCTTGAATGTTTCGTATATTTTTGTTTTTAAAACGTGAAAGTGATATATAGTAGCTGTTTTTAATTATAAGATGATTTTAGATCCCATACTTATAATTTTTTTATGTCAGACAGTTTGGAATTCCATAGTCAATGATTTGATTTTAAATTCTAAATTCCTTTTAAGAGAGATATGAGATCTATATCATGCAGGGGCAGGTTCGATCTAAATTTGACTTTTTCAAAGTTAAGTGTACTTTCCTTGTTTTTCCTAAACATCACTGACTCACTGTGAAAAAAAAAATCGTGAGGAAACCTGGATTCCAAATATTGAAATCTGAAATCGCCAACCCGCAGTGTGCTAGCGTGGTGACCAATGCTCAAACCTTCCCTATACAGAAAGACTCCAGTGCCCAGCAGTGAAATGTATCCAGGATGGCCTTATAATATAAGGTCTATTATGAAAATAGCTTGTTTTTCCACCTATGTATGTTTGACCTATACAGGAGATATAAGTTTTAAAAGGATACCTCAAATATTTATGTTAATTGGCCTTTGACTATTAAAATGATGACAATGCTCTGGATAGCTGTTATGATTCGTCTAAGGCATGTTTATATTCTTCACAAAGGATCGATATTAAAATATCCGTGTATTACGTCACTAAGGGAACAATGCACTAAATATCCTAAGTAGGTTTGTAGTCTTGTTTGTAATCTGTTCCGTTTATTATTTTTCATGACAAATATCATGCACTTATTTAGCGTAGCGTATAAAAAATACAATTATTATAAAAACAAAGATATTCAATCTAATTAAATTGATGTAATAATTCTTGTTGAAAATGAAAAGAAAATCTTTCGAAAATTCTTTATAGTTGTAATATTCTTAGGGGTTACTTTGTCTTTCCACATGGTATAATGAGTAGTATCTTTAGCGGGACAAAAACTGTGTTTGTTAAGTCGAAAGACTTTAAGTTGTAAGTGGTGACAATTTAAAGAAAGAAGAATCTAGCTATGAATATTTTCCAAACATTATAGAACAGCTAGCCAAATAGATACTAAATAAAATGAAAGCTACTTGTTTTAATAAAAATATTTCACATTTTCAGATAAAAACGAGAACATCAGAACAACTAATGTGACCACGCTAGACCTAGGATCCGCCAAAACGTGAGTAAGTACTTGTATGTATATAATTTTCCGTTCACTCGCGTCCTTAACATGTAGAAATTGTAGATTTATTGCTGAAATATTTTAGCGCAAGTCATATATTTGTATCGTTTCTTGTTTCAGTACACTCCCCGACAAAAATGAAAAGAAAATATTCTTAGGAAAGCTGTTGCTGACTCTACCCACTGTTTCCGAATTAAGACAATACGTCGGCGTTTTTCTTTGTGGTAAGTAACAATGTTGATATTATCGATCGAACAATAGGATACCTTGAAAACTATTGAATTCCCACGCTGTTGAATGAAGTTTTTAACAATGTTTTGTTTGTAAACAATTCGAGCAACACTTTACTATGTATGTAAACTAGGAGCGGTATTGATAAGGAAATTTATATTTTGCCGATATTGATTCCCATTATCTTTAGTTAGTAGTCTGAAGTCCGTCGTTGTTTCGTCTTATAGGTAAATTCGATGTTAATATTCTGTACTTTAGTTTAACAAAGAGTTTTTTACCATTTTGGACTTGTGCTAGGGCACACAGCAAGCTTGCTTAACTCACTTTATAAATACGAATATTATGAAGGAAAAACACTAACCAATAATTAAAACAATATGTCTGTAACACGGCCCTGGTAATATAATTTCCGTCAACCGTGATCCATGAGTAGGATCTTTGACAAGTGACGTTTAGTTTTAAGTGCCATAGTTTACAATGCGGACCAGAGCTCTCGGTAAAGGTGAGTCCAGATTACTGCGGCTGAGTGGGCAGCACTCATCTGTGGCGTAATGACGTCACGCTGCGGTCACCAGCCCCTCTGACCACTGATGACTCTCTGTGATATATTTCGAGAACAAAGACTCTAATTCTTGTAGCTATGTAATAGGGTTGTTGGTTTTGGGTTGTCGGTAATTTTATTTCGTAAAATATCAAAATTAGGACTCTACTTTTTTCTTTTTAACTTTAATATTTGCATTTTTGAGTGGCCTAAAACGTAAATTGAAAAAAAATAAGTAGAATTTACCTATTTTGATTTGAGTACCGAATAATCGTTTCGTCAATAACGAAAACTTACATTTATATTTAAACTATCTCTTAAAAACTAAATAATGTATAATTTCGCACATTTCAAAAGTATATTTTTTAATTATAATTACCAAGCGGCAATAGGTGAACATACTTACAGCCTATCACAATACATATCGTTCTAATAAAGCATAACTAAACGGAGTAAGCTTGTCAACCAATAACCAAAGTAAAGTGTTGTCACCAAGTCTCTCGAGCAAGATAAACTCAATCCGAGCAAAGTTAGCCGATGCCCACGTCCGAACGTCAGGTTAACTACCCTAATAGCAGGGTAGCACATGCAACAACCTCATTATGCAACGTTAGAGCAGCCACATCACATTACCTCCTGTAAACGTTGGAAACATATGCATATTCGGGCCAAATTATACCTCTGTAATAGCCAGGCTGTTTGCTTTACATCACTCTCAACATATTCGTAACTGAAACGTTTTGGTTGAGGTCTATTCTATCTCTGTGTATGGAGATCATGTTACATGTAATAAAAATATTAAGGTTTTTGACGTCTGTATTAGGTACTAATTGGTAGACAAAGACATACTTCGGATGCAAAAAATGTGTAAAATTAATGGAATATCTTAAATAAAATTTCCTAGTACAAACAGTAAATAGAAAGATATAAAAAGAAAAAATAAGATCTCGTACAAGCGTAGATATATCGTATAATAAGACCGTTGTATTAATTTATTTTGTTTAAAATTATTTATTTTAAACAAAATAAACTAATTTTTAGAGCAGGTTATTTTTGTCCGAATACACTGGAAATTGACAGCTCTTCAGCATTAGTGTGGTATTCAGCATTCATGAGATACCTCAATGGGAATTCTTTTGAATTCAGTAAAAACAAATTACGATGCCAGAATATGACTTTGAATGACCACGAAAGGAGACAAAGAAAGGTTGTTAACTTCATTCTAAATATAACCAATGTTCTGCAATTTACATGAAACTGACGTTATTAAAACATCATTGTTCTTTTGGAACAAATAATTATGCAAAATACGCTAAATATAGTTTACATTCATAACTGTTAAGAAATTATCTACTAAGTAACAAGACAAGAAAAGGTTTTTTTTTTAAATAACGGTAAATTGTTTTAAGGCTATTTTTCCCTTTGTGTATGGAACTCTATTTTTGTTTCGTAGACTCTTACTAAGGCTCGCGTTCTATACGTCTATCTGCTAAAAGGTGCTATCACTTAAGCAGTGTTTAAGCAACGGTTCATACACTTTGACATTTGATAAATATAGTATTTTGTTTTTCTTATTCAAATTTCTATAGAACCCTCAATGTCACAGGTCTGAGTTGAACTCGACCTTCTTTTTTTGCTCACAATTGGATACTAGTCACAAGTCAGGTGTCTGAGACCAAAATAAACTGATCATGTAATGCAATGAATGTGCACACGTATGTAGTACTCAAATAAAAAGAGTTATTCTTCATAGCACGTGATAACAATAAGGCTTTCTGTTCCTCTAATTTAAACAATTGTAAGTAATTACATTAGTGTGTCACATGTCATCCGATGACTGTATTACTTAGAGAAGTGCTAACAGAGCACGAGGTGTGTACTTTACATATAAGTAATAGTTTATGGAAGGAAAATCTTTGTTTAGCTTTTCTCGACTTGTAAATTGAGTGTGAATTTTATTATTCTTTCACTTTCTCACATTATCACACTTCCGGGATTATTTTCGGATGCGGTTTCAAGAAATGACTCTTTGAGCGAAAGGGAGTGTCAGACTTTTACTGACTTATCCATGTTCCTTCCTTTGCTCTTTGCGGACCGGGGCCCAGATAACCCTTTAGGATCATCCCGGTAGTCCGACAAGGAACAGCCCTAATGGTCCTAACAGCCCACAGAGCTTGCTGCCACTGAACTTGTCTTTGACGCGCGCGTGAGAATACTTCCAAGCCTGAGTCTGTCTCATTCACTTTTAACTAAAATTAAAGGATATTTTACTCCCTACTGTGATTATTAATGACATGCTCATAGGGGTTAATACTATTTTACATATACTAGGTTAGCCTTTTCTCTACGGGCCTGCCTTTAAATACCAGCATTTTACATAATGCGACGACCATCTTACCTTCGTAAGCCAATTTCAGGAGGCTTAGGTTACCGATATGCTTAGCAGACAGGTTAAAGTTTCAGGAATTGTTAGGCTTTATAATCGTGTCTTTCAAATGCCTTTCAGCACCCGGCAATAGTAGATCTTTATAATATTAATAAAATTATCAATTTTCGGTTTATCCGCTATCAGTAGTTAGCAGCAGCATACGGAAACAATTAGACTCAGAACTTGCACACGTTGGTGATCACACAAACGATGTCCCAAGAGGGATTCGAACCAGCGACTTGTCGCGCTAAACGCCAAAGTGGGTTTCCCAACACTAAGGATAACCATGCCACCAATTGGATTTTCAAAAGTTCTCTTTCCCGAACACAAAGTTGAATTCATATTTAATGAGTGTAGTTTTGAAATATCCAAAAACCTTTATAAATGTTTCGGTTAACTAACTTTATATGTAGCGTAGCAGGCATTCGTGATACGTTAGTTTTACTGTACCGACAGCCCGATTCGATAGCCAAAGTTTATTCTGTAAAATATGCACTTTTATGTACCGCCCAAAATTTTTGAGCTACAATATTTTTTGGGCAATTTGTAAGCGCTTTTACTAAATGCCAATTACTTGATATCGAAGCGTTTAATAAAGTCTTCTGATATTTTATTAATACTGTTAAGTAAAATGTAAAATATTAATTTCGTATAAAATTGTTAACGATAAATTTTACTCTCAGCTACTTGGTAAACCCATAGCATAATTAGGTAACATTTTATCTCGTTAACAGACTTTAAAAGGTAGATAAAAACACATATAATTATTGTATTACAAATAAATAGGAGTTTATTTATATATTACACTATATAATTATATTTTCCCACAACAAAACCAAACTAGCCTTTAGATGTACCACTTCTTCCATATAGGGAAGGTTTGAGATTGAACACCACTCTAGTTGCGGATTAGAGATTTCAGATTCTAATATTTGAGAATCGAGCTTTCTTCACCATGTTCTCACTTTACTTTTTGTCAGTGGTCTGATCTCAAAATTGTTAAGAAAGTAGGTAAATAAAAATATATAAAATCCAAAACGTTTACTATGGCCCCGGTACACGAAGGCAAAGGAAGGACATTATTGTACATTACTAGGTAAAATTAATAAAAAAATACTTGTTACCTATTAATGAAAAATTTAGATAAATTATATCCATATTATATGACTAAGAATATTGTTCATAAGAGACCAGAATGATTAACTTCACATCGGCCCGATTCCACACAACTGAATTTTGGTTAGTCCTTTGTCTGGCCAGGCGAGGACGTTAAACATAATGGCCAATTTTGGTATTAAATAAAGTGATAAATCTAGAATTCTCTTGGCAAATACTAGGGTATAGATAGGCACGCGATTCATCATAATGCGTAAGACTTGTGTGTTTAATGTTTATCTTCGTTTTACTTTTTCCCTTTTCGTTTCAAACTGCCCAAAATGGTTTCATAATTTACAAAGGTAATAATTAACATATATAAAGTGAAATGTCCGTCGTCATTGCCAGGGCTAGTTGATAAATTGCATTTCTCTGAACGCTAACGCTATTGAATCTCTCCAACGCATTGAACTGACAAGTCAAAGTCAAGTCACTTATCGAGGAGGAATGTCATTCCGATACATTTAAAGTTTTCTATGCGTTTTCTATTTAAATGTGATGTATCTTGTCTTAATCCTCTGGACTTATTTGTGATTCGTCTTCATATTCGTGGTTTTGTGTGAACGTGCACGTATTTTATTTTGTTTGACGTAGTAGTCTCTAGAGTCATGTTCATCAATCTTTGTTTTAAGACAAATACAACTCATACAATGTTAATTACTTAATCATCGTGTCTTAAGAGTTATGTAATTCTACGACTCAAACGTAACTACACATATTTCCGTTATATACATAAATAAAAACGAAACTAGATTTCCAAACCAAACCTTAAAACCGAAGTATCTTAATGAAAACTGCACTTGATTTTGCAATTCTAGGCACAGTAAGAGTCTTTCTAATTTATTTGCCATTCAGATAATACAGATTAACTTTACAATAGCTAAATCCGTTCAAGGCCCTATATACCTGGATTCCCAGTGATTTCTCATAGCTTCTTTAGTTTCAAAGCTGGAGCTCGATGGCAGTAAATCGTGTTCATTCAATTTCGGTAATGTACGATCAACCGGACAAGTCTGAACCGAACGTTTCTACGCTCACTACACTCGTACAGAATCATTTAAACTTACCAAGGATTTTCAGTTTTAAATCTAGAATTCAAATGGTAGATTTAGATATTCTACAAATCCAATTTGAAAGCAGAGACTTACTATTTTGAGCTGAAATTATATGAAAAATAAATGAAATCGCTAGCAAATGAATTATTTGCTTCTTTGTATAATACACAAATTTATTCTTCTAAATGTATTTTCCTGAATAACACTAATGTGGTGGATATTTCAAAGGATTCATTAAAATATTATTGTAACAGAAACTGTTTGAAAATTTAAATTATTTTCTAAACTAGAAACTCATTACTCGCTTGCAACTAGACGTTACTACGACTAAACTAACCACTGTTCGCTCATAGCTTTCTAATCGACATACATTCTAGGTTTACGTACTTACCTAGCAACATTTATTCATATAATATACCAAGAAACGTGTCGTAAAAGAGGTGGCTATTTTTTTAGCAGTTGATTAAATCATTCAAATAAATAAAGCAATGAAAATAAAATTTGTGCGAAGGATTTTGCCGAACTATAAGTTAACCTTTTCAGAACTGATTAGTGACACAGTTTTAGATTTTACTTTACCATCCCTCAATACCTTACCGTACGAACGGATGTGTATTGACCGGTTTGTGTCAATCTTTATCTACATTCCGCTGGAAAAGTAAAAAGGTATTTTCCCTTACCTCGATACAAAATCATTTTTTATTTTTTATTTAACCCTTTTCCAATTACAAATTATAGGAAAAAAAACAGACCACTAGAAGTACGAATGAAAACTTAATAGCGCTAAGAGTTTGAGAGGCACTGCACATCCAGCCGTGAAATTCAGTCGGAAAATCTTAGAGAATCTATTATGTTTTATAATTATTGTTTGAATAGGCCACTTCTTGTACGACTGAGCAAGGCATTACATTGATCAATAATCGTATAAACTGACTGATATGTAATTAGGCAAATCGTCGACACAAGAATTCCTTTGTGTCGCATACAACTTTGTATCAACAATACATTTGATTGCCACAAATCGATTTGAATGAATGTCGAGCCGATTTCATTTTCAATTGGCGTTCTGAACATATTACGAGTATTGATATTGCGTATGTGACGTGCGTAGGTACTATAGAAGACGTATTGCGTCGAATGCGTTGTCTTGTAGCCCCCAATCGTAAATACAACGTGCTACCAGTCTGTAATCATAACAGCCAGCAGCCATAACATCACATTGTTGATGCTTGCCGCTCTAAACACAACATGTAAACTTTATACCATAACAAGGAATGTTATCTCATTTATTACGGCCTGCTTATAGATATTTAACAACATTAATCTTAGCAGTCAAAACGATGAAATGGCACGATGAATTGACAGTAACACAGTAAAATTGTTGGCGGGAAACAACAATAGACTGGTAACAGGGTGAATGGCTTTTGCCCTGCATTGCAGCAATAGGAAATAACAACTCTCAAGAAGGCTTACAATTCATGTTGACAAATTAATAATTCAGTCGCACACATTTTCGAGGAAATTTGTGGAAATTCGTTACGAGTTTTAATGATCGGGAGAATTTCAAGAATTTACACGTATAACTACTGAAACAAAAAGAGCGAGATTTTACTTTGTGTTATTTTCACTTGCAGCTTTATTTATTGTTTAAAACAGTTTACTGCTCACAGAGGACCGTCGCCAGTAATAAGGTTTAACAGTGTTAACGGGTACAAGGGGATTGGGAACCACAAAGCACCTCGCATTCGAATGAGGTTAACCTTTTTTGAAAACTAAGTTGTGGGTGTAAATATACAACTGTAGCGACATAAGGATAGAAATAGAATTCTTCTCAGGTGGCAAAATAGGTATTTGAGTGTTGTACCTATGCGTTTTACTTTCTATAAATTAAAATTACGTGAATTACAGACATTTTCACAATTACATTTGTCACATCGAAAGATGTACTGTAAGTTAATTTACATTTTTAACTAGATTCACTTTTGAATATAGTCTCTATTAAATTGAAAATTGTAATAAAAAATAACTGTTTGCAAAGGAGATTTTGATAGATTATCCGTGTGTATGTATGATTGCAGTAGGTATGCACGTACTAGGATAATATTAATTTCGGTCTTCTGCTTACCTTTAAAAGATTGCAAGCGTAAAAACGGTTTGTAGTTTTATTTGAATAGGGTCTACGAGTTGTAAAACACGGCCATGTCGCCTCAAGTCCTGTCTGCAAAGTAATGGAAAATCTTGAGTACCAGACATTACATACATTACTTTTATTATTTTTCGTCCCTATTTTATGTAACTGTCCTATCGCTGAAATATCCTTTCAGCTGAGGCATAGGCGGGTTATCACCGAAGATATAAAACAGAAACGTGATTTTATTATACAGCGGTAATATGACTGCCTGTTGACATAAAATATGAAACATAATGTGAATCTTGAATGGGTTTCTTTTGCAATAATTACGAGTACATGTAACGATCCTGCGGGGTGGGCGTGGTGAAAACGTAATTGCGGAAAATCCCATATGGAGCTACTCATTCAATTATGTGCAATCGACGAGTTTTTATAATTTTTATAACGAGTTGTAGTTATCTACAGGAATAAAAGTTCAATACGATATCGAAGCGTTGAAATTTCCGTAATGTTTATTTCCAGTACGTTTAACATCACAACCGTTGCAATAAACATGATAGAAAGCTTTCCCAGACAAACAATAGTTTGTTGAACACCCACTCGGGACCACTCATAACTCTTTTCAATGGTCAATTATTACGATAAAACAAGCAAATAGGGTCGACGGACTAATAGTACTCTCCTATATTATAATAACTTTCGTGAGGCGGATTCATAATTATTTATTCAATAACGGTTAACTCACGCGTATTTATCGGGATAGCCCGACTAGTTTCGGACGTAACCATGATTTAGGTGTTGACGTAACGGCGGATTTGGATCGGAAACTAGTCGGGCTATTAAATAGCAGACTCCTGCTTTGTCAAAAATTAAATCCTTTTAACTTACACCCCTATAATAAATTCTAATAATATAGATAATTACAGAGATTTACAGCTTATATATTTATCAAGATTATACAAATGAAGGTTCATTACGGTTTATAAGATGGAGAGATTAAATCACTGAACCCGGGATACGTAGTCAATGAATATTCATGATTTCTAGTGAAATACATTTCCCTTAATAAACTATCATGACTATCCACATGATATACTCGTATTAGTTACGTAACAACTTAAATACGTCACTAGAATATTTAAGACATTGTATTTAAAAATCTAATAAGTTTATTTAAATCCACAATCATTACACAGACTGAGATTATTAAATCTTATTCTAGAATAACAACTACAATTTTCCTTAATAAGCATACTTAATGAAAGAAATTAATAACATTCCTCGGTTGTGTTCACGTCACATTAATTTAGTCAGCCGACAATAAATTTTGGAGTCCAGAAATGGTACTAGACAACAGCTGGTTATTACGGCCGACGCCGCTGCTAAATCTTGACGTTACGAAACCTAAGTAATTCTAAAATACAGCGAAAATTAAATGTCAGATACCATTAGTCAAATCCAGAAGGCGAAACAAAAGACGACTTACCAATTTTGTTTCTTAGTAGTTAACCTTTATGTGGGTAACAAAGAATGCTTAGTTTGCGATTAGAGAAATAAAATATAATTTATGTTTAATTTGGTCGAATTTTAGTAATAGAAAGGAAACACTTGAAAGAACACAGATTTTAAAAGTATCAATAAATTAGGTGATTGGATTATGATTATAAAAATGTAATGAACTTCGTAATGAGCTTTTGTTCAATTGATTTTTCTGACTTGTAACAGTTATCTAGAAAGACATGTTTGTCACGTTGTTGTTGTTTTAACCTTTGAGAACGAAAAGGGATTTTTCACAAACATGTCTTACTCCGTTTTGACTTTTATCCATTTGTAGCCAGTCTAAATCTAAGAAAATTTAATAAAAAAATCTCGGAAAATACATAACTGAATTCCGCGCCAAACAATGACATGAAATATCAATAATCAATTTGGATGGTTACGAAAGTAGGTTGTATGGTAAAGCTTCCAACATGAATAATAATTACTCTTTGAATGTAAATAAAAATGTCAATATTGTTTCGTGATATTGTTAATTAAAAGACAACAATGTAAGCTAGTTGATTAAAATAGCGGACAGTACACAAATAGCAATATAGCTGATTAAATTAACGTAATCGGATTAAGTGACACAGTATAGTAGATTAAAATTGAAAAATTTAAGAACTAATTTCCAGAAATTAAAAATATTGCATTATGTTGCAGCTATATACATTTTTCGCAAAAACAATATTTTCCGAGCAACCTTTTACACATACGCTGTTTTGTTTTTGAATTTTCAAATCCGAAAAGGGATGAAAAGATTTTTAAGCATCAAAATGGATTCACGGATTCCGAAATGTTAATAAAAAAATCTCGACATACACCTCTATATAAATCCTGAAAATTCGAAGAATAGCTTGTAATAATAACAGCCTGTATATGCCCATTACTGGGGGATACGGGCAGAGACAACCTCGCAATGAAATTTCAAAATACGCACGTTTCTTTGACCCGCAAACACAAATTGATCAAATAAAAATAAATTGAACTTACGCATATCGTCACTACTGTGTATAACTTTTGTTTTTAATACGTCTCATAAATTGTAAAAAAGCTAATCTTGGAATTGCTATTGTTATGATAAAGGTAAAGATAGGAATTAAAAAGATTTTTACCAATTATACCCAATCATCATCCCTATTGAGAAGATAAAGGATTGATGAACAGCGGAATTGGTTTCCTCCATTGCAATATCGAAATTTCCATCGTAAAAAAAATGAAACATCTACCTTTTTGGCTCGCTGTCATCGAGCTGTGAATGAGAGACGAGATGATATATTAATTTCTGTAACACATATTGTAATAAGGTTTCTAAGAACTGAGTTTAATAATGTTCTATAGCCATGCTTGCCAGTGGTATTCCCTACACACTCACATCCAAAGGTACGCATATTAATTAAAGTTCGAGTTAGCGTATTTTAATTACTGCGTGTAAACACGCGTAAAGATTCACCTTCCGGAAATAGTTTCTAAATTAGTGTGTTTATGTAAGATTCATGTAAATATTTATATAGGTTTATTTTATTTTTACTATCCTAAAATGTTCACTGCTTTGCCAAGGGGTGCCTACTTTCCCTCTACATGTTTACCTCATGAGCCACGAGTATTTTGTGTAGGTATGTAATCTACAAACTTACTTATTTGAACTAAGTGTTATCTTTATTCCTTGTAAAATTATGCCTCTTAACTCCCGCTACGTTTTCGTCTATATCTTCTTCTTTAGCCCCTAGCCTTAGACCTTTAGCCCCTATTTTTATTCAAACCATATGAGGCTACATAGCACATTTTACATTACATAAAACTTTTCAAGTTTCAATTTGTCAAGACGTTTTTATTTGATCCAACGGAAACTTCATTCCTATTTTTATTCAGTAATTACAAACTAACATCCATTTTTTCTTTTCAGGTTTAACACTCTGGGGTTCATCGTGGTTCATATTCAAGGATGCGGTGACCCCAGACGGTTACCTCTTCAACATGTGCGGCGTGGTGATAGCGGGCTATATATTCGGTCACACCCTAGAACGATACACCACAATCAACCCTGTTGTCGGCATGACCTTAACAGGGGCATTGTACAGAAACTTTGGGCCACCAAACTTTTTGGAACACCCTGTTGCCGATGTTCTTGATTATCATTTAAGGTTTGATACGTTTTTAGTTGTTTTACTTATATCATGACGATAGCACGACTAGCCGAGTGATTATCGAGGGCTCGGTCCCCGCGTAGGATAATCATTTGTGTAATCCACGTATATTTGTTCTCAGTCTGGGTATCACTGAAAAACACGACACAAGAGTTAAATTCGTCTAGTTAAAAAAGAAATGTATACATTAAGGTTTTCATTCAAGGCAAAGTTTTGAGGTTAACTATGGAAACTAATTTAATTCAGAAATACTTTTGAGTTTTTCTGACTCCATGAACAACTATCCGATATTAAAATAGATTAAGAAAAAAAAGTTCTAAGATTTGCTGGCCATAATAGACTATAATTTAAAAATATTGTCAATATGTCAGTAAACCGTAATTAAGCGATGACTGAGGCCCTTTTAGGTTTAAACCAGTGAAACAATTTGCAACAATTTCATCGCTAAAATTACTCTCTAAAAGTTGTTATTAAAAAGCTAAACGCCATTTATAAACTGTACCACAATGACATAAACAGCACCTGAACAGAAGTTTGTTAATTAATTAAATAAATTGTAGAGTGTTCAGCTTTCTTGATGACGTAATAAATGAGTCTGCTTAATTGATTCGGATTCCGCCACATCGTAACTTTAGCGTTATTATTTGTGTTTATATTTATTTGAGTTATTGCTTAACAGAATGCCTGATAACTAAGTGCGGACTTACATTAATTTCGTTAATAGTAGAGAGTACTACACGCTTCTATGTAGGGCGGAAGCCATTAAATTAATTACTGTACGTCGCCGTACTTATTTCCTCTCCTGACGTTATTATCTACGTAGAGGTAAAAAATTCGGACAAACATTCCAGGTAGTAACTACTTCTATAGTTAATTAGACTTGGTTCAAAATTTATATCCCATTTCTAATAATGAAAATATCTATGATAAAAACTGACGGACTTATAATTTTAAGAGTGCATTTTTATTTTTCTTTGATAGCATTGAAATATCAAATAGCTATGTAAGATCAACAAAATAAATAATTAAGTTTTAACGAATCTGCAAAAAGCTTCTCGGAGACATACGATACATCGTCCTCTTACAGTGAAATGTGAAGATTTCAAATTGCTTTATCTTCCAAATGAGTCTAATTTCGTAACAATTCTATTTTGTTTTTTATTTTAGGAGAGTTTACCCAGTAATCATTTTGACGAAGGGCCCATTAACTTGGAACTGGGAATATATAAAACACAATTCAGTAAAAGTCTTCTCCCTGGCAACGCTGCCGTGGATCGTCGAGTGTTTATCCACAGCTTTCTTTGCTCACATACTACTCGAGTTTCCCTGGTACTGGGGTAAGTATTATTAAAAACTTTCCATCCCTTATACTGTCATGTAGACATGTACTCATATTGCAATTAAATTCAAACCTCGTTTATTACCGTTCACCAGTAACAAGTTTTGTGGCTAAAATCAATTCCTTGCCTTGTCCCGTTTACTTCAGTCACCGATTGCAAAGCCTAACATGAAAAACCAGTACCACCGGTTATTGCTCGGAAACGGCTCAACGAGTTCATTCACGTAAATCCCCATTCATCTGACGACAATTGAACGTTGTGAGTTAAACGTCGGGAATATTGAATAACATGAAGTTGAATATTACAAAGCATCACCTCCTGCGTGTACCAGTAGTTAGAAATCAATGCGTTTTCTGTGTTTACAGGTCTACACCTGGGCTCTATTCTAGCTTCTGTGTCGCCAGCTGTTGTGGTACCCACGGTCACGGGATTCGACGCAAGAGGTTTAGGAACAAAAAATCAAATAGCATTATTAGTAGCGAATTCTGGTGGTTTGGATACCGCCTTCACAGAAGGAATGTGTGGAGTCATTAACAGTGCCATATTTTACCCAGCGACACTTGTATATAGGATAATAAAGGTAAAATATAAAAATCATTTTATAACCGAAACAACTGACTGACATTAATTTAACAACGTAAATTTTATGGTTATTTTTACATCTCAGGCTATTAATGTGAATCGGCAATCCACAATTTATTTTTTTAAGTCTTATCCAAAAATCATTATGAAACCTTATTGTATTAAAAACAGTTTTTCATATCAAATCGATCTCTTAAAATAATTTTATCGAATATTTTTGTCTTCAACAATGAATTGGAATTTGTAAAAGCGTCCTTACTTATCCACACTCAAGATCGGTTCCAAGTAACACTCCAACTACATTTTCTTTAAAATCAAACCACTTTCTCTTAAGGTTCAATTTGGATATTGGGCTCTTAACCTTTTTGTTCGTAATTTCGGCAGGGTTTGCTGGCTATATTCGTCGGGATCGCCCTTGGAATATTGTGGGGTGTGTTATCAGACAGTCTGCCGGATCACAGCGACATATACGCGCCCACTATACGGAGCTTGCTTATTTTCGCTGGTGGTCTATTGTTGACGTACGCCGGTGGATATCTCGGCTGGGGCGGCACTTGTATGTATTAACATGTTTATCCGTTTCTTTGTTGACGTTGCCATGAAAACTAGCCTAGTAAATTTCCATTATTTATAACAGAAGATTGGTAGATATAGAACTTATCCTATTACACTTTCAATCCATTATAGGAAATTGGTCTGCATAAAAAGTAAATTACAATAGCAGAAAATTACGTTTTTATTGATCATAAAGATAAATGTATTTGCAATGCAAAACATTTATCATTATTTGATGTAGCTACTGTGTATTTGTGACTTTCCTAAATAAATATAGGCATGAGATAAGACCGTTACATGTTCACTCACGTAATAATGCGGAACAAAGGTGCCTGTGAATTATTCCCATCGGTTTCATTATCAGAATTTGGGTTGCTATAGGGAACAATGTGTCACATATCCAACCCTCATTATTTTTTATTAAAATTCCATTTATTCTCATTTATAAATCATACTATTTAAATTGAATACAATATAAGGTCCTGAAGTTTATAACGAAACTCCTTTTTGTTTTAATTGAGAAGACTGCAGAAGGTTGACGTAATCTTTGATATTGGATATCTCAGTGCAGTTTTATCAAGAAATCATCAATTAGAGCTTCGGTTTTTCGTGCAAAACCGTAGTTCAGTGGACGTCCAACCATGCAATGCCTTTACGCTGTATACGAGGGTTTAGGAAAACGCTGACTTACCGAATTGGGATGAATACTTTTCCGACTAAATATTCTACTTCGACTGAACATAAATTCAACATTTCGTGACTTCGAAACTGAACTGACTTGGATAGTGTTGGTTGAATGGATAGAAAGTGCAGTGAATCAGAGTCATAGCTTTTGTAGTTATTTGCTTAGACTAATTTAGGTATTTCGTATTTTAGTTTGTCATATTTTTTATGACAGTCGGAATGTCATAAATAATCTCCTCTAGGTTTCTCTTTTATACGGTAATTGTCAGCTCGCATTTTTCTACCAATCCAACTATTTGAGAAAGACGATTTTTTATTTATTTCATAATCTTTACTTAAATAAAATGAAGTAAATGGCCAGTGAACCATCAACACATTCTATAAGGATTTTGAATTTATTAAGAAACAGTACGAAATACCAAAATAACCACTATAAATGAATGTTAGTTCCTGCGATCACCAACAAAACAGGAAAACTTATAAATAAACACAAGCATATTATGATATCAATATAATCACCTGTGCATATAATGGTATCAGTTAAAGTCATGACTGCCGAGCATTGAGAACAGAACTACTGAATTAATCTTATTTTCTAAGAATGTACTAACAAGAGTTTACAAGGTCATCATATATTATCAGAACGGTATAGAAAGAAGGTACCTATTGCGTTGTCATGGTCCAATAAAAAAAATCCAAACTCTAGTACGAAAGCTACGCTCTCTGACGATCTGTCTGTCTTCAGGCTGTATCTTATAAACAGTTACGGCTAGACTGTTGCAGTTTTCACATTTCAAATTTTGATATTCTTTAGTACTTTTTTTTATTCAGACTGCTGGAAATCCGACTAACACTTGACATTCTTTAAAAAAATATATTCCAACAGAGATTCCTTACTTGAATGTGTCATGAAAACAGTTGAAGAACGTTTATTTGTCAGACTTCAGGTTTTTCTTATTTGTTTCTTGATTTTTTAAACCAATTGCAAACAAGTGGCAGCAGTACAAACATGTGTATCACAAATATGAAGTGAAGAATGTAAATATGATACGTCTCACGTATTTTGTATACATATCTCGTAGGAGACGTAATTACTTAACCGAAATTGTAGACTATTTGGCATTTCTGTTATATATTTAAAAAATTAACTGTGCAAATATGTCTGCACGGAGGTTGACATCGATCTACAATATTATTAAAAGACTTTATTAGAGAATTTTTATTGGCTGAAAGATCCAATAGGTGAATTTGAAGATCATCGAATCTACTTGCTGCTCGATACCAAAACACTAAAATATGCGCACTTTCATAAATGTTTCAACTGAATAAAATCGGGCGATAGAAATTCTGTAGTCTGTGAAGGCTCTTAAAAACACATTGACGCACTTCACATATTCAAACTATTTTCAAACTAAAAAGTTTCTCTATAAAACGTGAGAGCTGACATAAGTGTGCTGCACCCCTGTTATTTTAGGGTTCCGCATATGAATGTTACTTCCTTTACAGGTGTTGCAAACATCCATAGAATAAAAGTTAACCCAGTAGAAAATAAAGTTGTGTGTATGTTTTACTAGGGACTGGTTGCTTAAAAAAAAATACTTTATACAAATATTTACCTCTTCGCACATGTAACGAAAGCCTTAAAAAATCAATACAAATACAAACCCGACCTTAAATCAATTCGAAATCTTTTAAACCTAGAATACCTTCTTTAAAATAAGTCACTTCACTACCATCTAAACGATTCTAAGTAGAGGTGTTCTGTTTTAAAGTCTAGCAGATTATCCTAACACACCTTGACTGATACAACTAGCAAGTGACGTCACAAACTAATTTCTATAAAGACCCGGGGAGCGACATAGGGATGTAGCTCGGGACATGCACTCGATACTTAATTACTTTATAACATTCCACAATGTAAGTTTAGGTCGTAAAAGAAAAACTAACAAAAAAGTCCTGTGGATCCGTCACAAAGCAAAGGAAAAGAAAACACTTAGGGCCAGAGAAAACAACTACTTAAGTTAATACTTTTTTTTAATTCAATTACAATTTTAATGGCTTTTCATTCAACATTTATGCTTAGTATCTATCGCATATGACTTGAAATGACGAGTGTATAGAGTTTTATCATATAAGTACTTATCATAAGTGTATAAGGTTTTATCATATCATATTACGTAACTAGGATCTGCATATACACAAGTAGGTATATATCCACATACTACTTAATTAAAAATTCACATAAAGATAATATTTATGTGAATTTTTAAATAAAAAGTAAAAATCTTAAAAGGATCTACTAAATAAAAAAAAATCTTCATGTGTCTATTGAATAATTAAGTGTTTTTAAATAAAATGCAACTAAAAAACTGTCACCAGTTTCTTTGTAGTCTATCATCTGAATGTATTGTGTTTATGTAAAAAGCCACATCAAGACTGTTAACCTTTACAAGTAGATACTAAATTAAGTGGAAGTGTCAGTGAACCTCAGTGAATTAATACAATTTTATAGCAAATACGTGTAGCAACAGATTGATAGTCTCACAGCGATAATCTGATATTTATTTGGAATCTGGGCGTATGTGCATATGTGATTTATGAAAACAAACGTATTTCGAAAACATAATTAAACGCGGAACCGATTTCACGTTGTTTTTTAAATTGTCGGTCCGTGTAAAATAATTATTGTTTACCCAATCCGATAAGGGCGTATAAATTAATAAATCGTTGATAATAACTTTAAATAAAGGCATTTTCCATACGATAATACACGCCATCATAAAAATATAGATATAGCATACAATAAACAAAATTCAAAACAATGTTCAAACTGCCAGCAGCAGATTTAATTATTTTGTTAAATAAATATTCAAATAGAAACTTTAATTATATTGTGGAAGTTCAAAAGACTTAATCTGAGAAAACGTAAAGCAAACGGGATAATCTTAATTCTTTGTGTATTGTAACAACTTTTAATTCAATAATTAATTACTCTTTAAAATAATTATGTTGATATTATAATCTCATTAGCAATAGTCTCCTTAGACACGTTTGTAAAGATTTTGGGTTGCTGGTTGTGGCTGGTACTATTAAAAAACAATAATTCAAAAGTTTTTATTAAAAGTTCGATCGCAAGTCACTATTACTATTCATGGTTACTGATGAAGTTACTAGCTGTATGTTTTTCGAATCTATCTAATGATATTAAAGATACTGTCAAATCATAGCTAAGCTCATATTATAAGATTCCGCTTATAAGGTAAATTTCGCACAGCTAACATATGTGCACTGTTATAATATTTTTTTAACAACAAAAACATAGAGGTATCTAAGATGTAACTAGAGTCATAATAAAACCTTTCAAAATTGTTTGGAAATACTTACAAGTTACTATAACTAAGAATATTTTCATAATGTGGATATTGTGCATTCACCTAATAAAGCATAGTGCCGTCATCAAACAAACGAAGCCAATAGGTAAATTCGCTATAATCTTTATAAAAAAATTCGGTGATCAATTAAAACATGGATATTAGTCAATACTAACATTGTTCCGATTACTAGAGCAGCTACCTAACTAATTGTAATCAAGGAAACTTCTTAATTGGAGATTCTGCTCAACTTTCCTAGCAACAATTTAGTATAATTAAAGAACAATCGACTGACTGGAACATCGCGCCTGTACTTTATAGAAGAGTAAACAGTAATATCCTTGGCAATAGAGATAAAACCAAGAAGAGATAAAAACATGCCGTGTGTGTGAGACATCGCAGACGTGTTCCACGCCTCAAAGAGATGTCAGCAACCCTGAGGAGCCCTTTAGGGCTGATACCTGCCGGGAAAGCGAGATTGTCCGAAAGGGTTAACGCGGCCCTGGTACATAAACGACAAAGGAAGGAGCATGGTTTTAGTCAGTAAAAGTCTGACACTCCCTTCCACTCAACCCTAAGCGGGAGATGGCATTTGATGATGTACCAACCGAAAAAATGGCCTACCACCATCTCTTCTAATAAGAATATTGCAATTGTGGAAAAGATACATCACTCTACACCGTTTCATATTTTATCTCACTTATACCACAACAGTATTATTCTAGGGGTTGGAGATAGGTCCCCGGATCTTACAAGACTCTCCATTACCTACCTAGTAGCAATTAATTGTATTTGCCTGGAAATAATAGTGTCTCGATACAATATGACATTATTTACAGTTTGTTGCAGTTAAGGATGTCTATAATATTTGTTCTCGCTAATAGCAAAAATACAAGCACAAGTAACAACCTTTGATATTATGTGAATGTATTAAGATTTATCTACACAAACTTCGCAATCGAAAATTCAGCAGTTTTAAAATCGAGTTGCCAAGAAACCCTAGCAATAAAAAAATTGTTACATTTTATCTTTCATAGCAAAAAGTGTTTCAACGTAATTCCAATCACTGTGAAGCAGAACAGTTTTTCGATGATAGCGCACGTTTTCAACACTCTCCTATATTTGGCAATTTATCTCAGAGCTCTAACACTAGGTGTTCCCAAATTTCAAGGTGACCTCAGCACAAAGGATCTGTATATAACCTGCGATCTCTCCGAAACACAAAGTGAATCTTTGTCACATACCCTTTCCCAAATTATTTTTGGGTTCGGCAGTTATGAAGCGACGCGAGGATTTGCCGTCGCCTGGGTTATGAGCCCGACTCAAGTAAATGCGTATAAAAAAGGAATTTCACTCATCGTTCGTGTGCGCTGTGAACGTTGACGTTAAGAAGTGCCTTCAAGAATTCCAGCGTGAAATATTGCCGAACGTATTCAAGCGAAAATCTGCTCTATGTATTCAAATTTAAATTGTCCGAGGGCTTAAAATTAAAGTATTATTTTACCGGTATCTTAACCAGCTTAGTAAAATACTGGCTCTGTGATTTTAACGTTGAGAGTTCCTTAAATACTGCTTACATTCCATACCGAAATATTGTACATAACCAATTCTATTAAGATTAAGATACTCCTTACCGTAAGTGCGACGTCTCAGCTCGTTACCAGAGCTGCATAATTACAAAGAGAGTGTTTGTTTCGTAATAACAACACCTCCACCACATGTTACGTCTGTAATTGGCTTTCGCGGTTTAAGCTAACAAATACAGTCAGTACAGTACAGTTTGTACGGAACCTTTTATTAAGATTTAAGCAGTCCCGTAACTTGAAATTTATCGCCAGCAGTACTTTTTAACGTGATTCTTTCTTATGCATTTTCCGAACTCACACCACGATACCTTCAAACTTTCTCACCACAATCACCCCCTCCACAAAAAGCTCAATTATTTTAACCTATTCGATCAGGGATATGATAAATTGCTAAGGTCTGTTAAGAACTTGACGACGTACATTTTTTAATTTATGGGTCTATACACGGTGATTTTTTAGTCGTCTTACAAAAGTAGCCTAGTTCATGTATCCGACGTAAAATACCCCTAGGCGCGATTATTATTTTTTTATCATCAACTAAGATAATAAGTACGAAGAAACATTAAACAAGAGAAATCTAAAATATACTCTTAAAAATGATAAAAACGCCGCCGCCCGCGCCCCTCACCATTGTTACAAGGCTCGGACCGCGCTCGCAAACGAGCTGTGTTTCTAACAAACTAAGAATTGCATCATAATATTGAATAAATATTGCATTTTAAATTTATTCAAATCTCATAAATACCTATTTTATTATCATGAACGTGTTATTATAACGTCATTGGATACATGAACTGGGCTGCTTTTGTAAGACGACTAAAAATCATGGTGTATACTGCAAATCTTAAAATCAAAATTCTAAAAATAAACGCGCATTCATACCAGAAACATAAACAAATTAAAGCCAATTGAATGAAACAGCGACAGTAATGGTAATAAATTATGAATTAGAGGTTTGCATATTAAAATATTTAATTCTTCTTTTGTAAGATTTTGCTCATGTTACGAGGCTATATAAATAGCGTCTAAGAAAAATAGCTATCAAAAATACGTACAGCAATCGACTTGTCATATGCTTTTGTCCCTCGTATGACACTCAAATATATTCAGCAGAATTTAAATGAAATTCATAACAGCAAACAACGCAATCCCATGACCGCATACTTACAATGCGATGCAGCTCAAGCATGAAGCACATACTGAAGACGCCAGCTCCACATTAATTAATTCCCGCGTTTAATGTTAACCTTCGTTTCGTTTAACCTCAATCAAACACAATAATTTCGTTCGAGTTTCTCATGATGCGATTTAATTTTAGAGATTCCTCAACCACAATCAAGGAAATTATTTAATGATTTGTTTGTTGGCAACACGCATTGTGTTCCTTGTGCAAATAAGATGGATTTTATTGATCCTTTTTTTTATGTTTTTGATAGTCCAGGCATAGGATGTTTATTTATTTATGTTGACTGCACGGAGAACTGTGTAGGTCACTATATCACGGATAGCTCGAAATAAAAATACCATTAGATACAGCGGGAATTATAACTAAAATATGTTTTTTTCATACACTAAGGCTGCTTCTACCTTTCGTACCATAAAAGAACATTTACTAATAAGTAAATTTTACAGATGAAGTTTAAGCAACGATAGTTACGGTAATACATTTCTTGGGTACCTAGATAAAAAAATAATTTTAGACTGGGTGCCCACAAATTTATTTGTCACCCAACCGATTTGTTTACCCTTAATCCTTTTGTACGGAAGCCTAAGTTTAAACACTAGCGACTTAACGCACAGAACTATGACTACAAGACCAATGCTGGAGTACAGCGGTCTTTGTACGCTGACAGCCTAATGAGCGTGTGTTTTTTCAGCCGGTGTCGCCATCATGGTGTGCGCGGGCACGGCGGCCACGCGGTGGGCGCGCCGCGACTGGCCGCTCGCCGACAACCCCGTGTGGGAGGTCTACAAGTTGCTCTGGAGGATCTTCGAGCCCATGTTATTCACCCTCAGCGGGTATTTCCTGAATGTACATATCCCTTTTATCAATTATCTCTTTAAAAATATTGCTACGTACACTGTAAATATCCAGTAACACCCTGAAAAAAATAGGTGATATTCTGTAGCGTAACCAAAAGTACCATTGCATACTTCACAATATTCATATCCGCATTGCATCAATTATTTAAGCTTATAAAGTGTTTAAATTTTATTATTTTAATCCTTCTTTCTGAACAATAATTTATCCTACTCATAATTCGATTACCATGGAAATTGCTATGAGTATAAAATAAAATGAATGATCGTTCGTAGAACCGAAAGGATTTACCGACAAACTGACTGGCAGCCTTGATTGGCAGTAATAATAATCCCGGGAATAACTTAACTTGTTTTATTTTGTTCGACGGATGCTAAATAAAACAAAAGTCGTGGACCAATGCCCGTGTGGAAGCCTGCTTGTATTATTGAATAAAGAGTTTCACTTTGATGTACTTTAATGGACAGACTTTGATGTTCATAGATAGAACTTTTAGAACCCCGGGCTGTTTTATTTAAGTCACCGAAGTATAATTCAGAATAACAAACGCTTGGTATTTGAAATAGATAGACCGAGTTCAAAATAAAAGGACACAAAGGCAAATTGCTGTCACAAATGAACAGTCTTCTGCTTATTTAAATTTGATATGTCAATAACAAGGCTCTCGTTTCATAGTTTCTTAGTGTTCAAAATTTTGCCTACTTATTTTCGTCCAAAATAAAATTTCTTTTTGATTTTTAACAATTTACTGAAGTCAAACTATTTCTAGATCTCGCAACTAAGTGTGAAGGAGCTGTGCTTGATCCTGGGCTGCATTTCCGCGGCGCTAGTGCTGCGGCTCCTGACAGCCTTCCTAGTCGCACTCGCTAACGAGCTGTCGATCAAGGAAAGTCTTTTTGTTGCCGTCACTTGGATACCTAAAGCTATTGTCGAGGTAAGAAACTTTTACTTTATATGAAGTTCAAAGGATTTAAGTTTAACTAAGACGAACTAAACAACTAACTTGACGGAGTAATTAACAAGAAACAGTCAAACCCAATTTACGTAGTTTTGTTCGACATTGTATCAAATATAAGATAGTATCATTAGGGTACTAGTTATTTTGTAATGAATAAGTGAACTATAACATTAAGTTTTGAAATTTGAAGTACCGATTGCGTTATTAAACTTCTTTTTTTTATTTTTGCTCGATTTTCGAATTTGTTTTGTTTTTTCTTTAATATTTTTCCGGCCCATTCGTCTTTCAAATATAATTTATGCAATAAAGTTCTAATCACATTATCCTTACTCATATTTGCTGTGATCAGATGCATTTAATACCACAGTAACAGGTTTTACGAGGCTGGTAACCCACAGCAGTAGGCCAAGACCGTACAAGTACTTTTTAATTACCCTTCAGACACAATACTCAATTTTAAATGCTATAAGGAATTAATTTCTACGTTAATATGAAGACTTAAAGACTTATAAGACTTTCGCCGCCGTTTTGCCTGTATGCATGCAGACAGACAAACCGACAACTTAAACCTTTATTAGTACGGATGTATGGTATTTGTCCCTGTGTCCGGTTTATGACAATTTCGTTTTATATTTATTTTGGTCAAGCAAAATTTAAAAAATAAACCTTATCCACGGTAAAACGTAATAAACTTTATTTTAGTTCCTTCGAGTCGCTATAAAGCGGGAAGATCGTTTTATATTTCGATTATGTGTATTGTGAGTGTAATTTATATCATCGTGTAGCCCAATCGTAATAGAAATAGCTTAGAGGAAAGTTATTTTATTTACTGAAGACATTTTTATAGAGCACTTTCATTCAGGGATAAGTCATAAATAAGTCTAAAACGACCACCAGTTCAGATGAATTTTATTTTTTTAATACTTTGATTATCTTAAAAATTATAATAATATGAATTTATTTTAAAAACACAATCAATGCAAGTCCTGACTTTAATAGGAAATGTTCTCTCAACTTTCAACTGAATAACGATACATACGAATACTTCGTGAGATACGGCCGAGTTACAGATGGACGGATAGTTACGACATAGATATATGGACAGCAGAGCCTTAGTGACATAGTTTCTAAAACCGATGTATTGAATCAGTTGAAAATTACAAAACCCGATTAAGTTTAGTATTTATTAGCTTTGTTTCAATTTCGTTCTATTATTTGTACGAAACACAATTATAAATTCAATTTAACTAAATGGCAATAGATTTTAGGACGTTGCTCTACAATGCGAAATTAAATGAAACGCATCAATTATGTATTGTACAGCGGCATTACATTCAATTAGAAGATAATATTCCGATAGTTTGTTTAGCAAATTAATTTCATAGATCATTATCCTAGGTCCAACTATGTTGTAGTCGGCTTCCATCTAACCAGATGCAGTTAACTACCAGTGTTTTACAAGGAGCAACTGCCTGTCTGACCTCCTCCCCTCAGTTACTATGGTAACACGATACTTACCCTTCCTTAGTCAGACTGATTGTCGGACTTTCTACCTTCTGACTACCTGTTACGACTGTCAAAGGTAATGTAAATAATAATCGGGACCCACTACGTGCCTTCCGAAAAGAGGATCAACTCGCTACAACATAATATAGTCACCCATCCACGGAACGACCGTAACAAGTGTAACTTAACCTGTGATCGATCAACTTGTACGGTTGTTGTTTAGCCACTATCTCCTTTTCAATAGACAATTAAATGAAGAAAAAAAAATATTTCAAACGAATTGTCTAAAAGGATTTAATCATAGATATACCGTTATTAATGAGGCCACTCGATCTTAATCCATCATCACGGGGACCTTGGGATCGGCTCTGTCAACTTCCTGTTTTCTGTCATATGATCTGATACATACCACTAGATACATGTGACCATTAGACATTTTCTTAATTACTTACTTCGTAAATAAAAATGAAAGGAGACGAATTTAATTCTTCATTTTTTTAGAATGTTATCGTACGGCAACTTGTTTGTTCATTCTAGTACACACTAGTGTTTACTAAGATCTAAAACGTATCCACTCTATGTAATGTTAATTATTTGTCTTTGATAAAAAATCGGTGAAGTAAGAGTCGGAAACATAACATGGAAGGTTCCGTACAAATAGCCTAAAAATATTTTTTTTATTTAATTATATCTGTTATAAAGACAGAAATAGGTCATTGTTAAAAATGTTTCCACTGTTTTTCAATACCCAAGTTTCACAAGGTAGCCGGTATCTCATTAAGGTAAAAACGTAATAAAACTACAGGTGATAGACGGGTGGACAGACAGTTAGGCCTGAGCATTAGGGTTCTATTTTTAATCTCTTGTTTACAGATCCCTTATGATTGTGTTTCGTTTTGTAAATGCATAAACTTAACAAAATAAGAAAGGAAAACAAAACAACATCTAGAAAAACATATTCCAGGAGTAAAGAACTAAAACATATTTTAAACCCCAAGTTTTATATTTTGTAATAACAACAGAATTGTCTATTTTCTGTCTCGAATGATAGCTCTTTGTTACGCTTTATGTGGACACATATCCAGCGAGCTTCGGCACAAATACATAAAACTGGCCAAACGTCCCGTACGAGTAAGCGAAAACCGCAAACGCCATTCATAAAACTACCGATCACTTGATTGCCCAATTAGTCATAAAGACAGGAATGCGTTGTAATATACTGTGTGAACAGTGCGGACTAGCCGTGAGCACCCACAACCATCCCACATTGGGCTTGATACTTCTACCAACCATAACTTTTAAGTGATCTCTCCATTAACGAATGAAGGAGACCGGGAGTCGACCGAAAGACTCCAGTTTAATTCACTTTCACTTTGAGTCTTCTCACCACCAGTCTTAGTAATTTCAAGCTTGTGTACATCAAAGCCTTCTTGAATATAGACTTGAACTCTTTGTAAAGTGAAGAATAATTAAAATTCACAGGAACTTGCCTTAACGGAGCTCACAATTCATGTGTTGATAGCTTTATGCAAAAAGGTCTAATTACTTACCTTTGAAGTTAACTCGTTGTAGTTTAAGCGATTATGCATCGAGTTTCAACTAGTTGGTAACCTCAAATAGCTTTAAAAGTCATAGAATCAAAATCGTAAAAAAACAATGAACACAAAGATTTTTATAATGATCACTCATTATAAAAATCTCACTATCTATATGCCTCTATATAATTGCCACAAAGACACTAATAAAAATTAATTTGCTTAATAAATAACACTCAATTATAAACCAATCCATATTTTATCGACAGATATGGAAAAGTTATTAAACACTTAGTTGGTCTTTATCGGTAAAATTTATTTTACTTTTGAATTTCTCGGTATCTTCTAGTCTGCTTCGCCGTCTGAAGTTTGGTATCTCGTATTTGCTTAGGTAAATTTTAATTAACATCGAACATTAGTACCCCGTTTCCACTCATAAACTTGATAACGTTAACGACAAATAAACTAAGTTTATCCCTTGCTCGAGTGTCGTAACTAAAAGTCTCCCAAACGAGTTGCACTAAGAAACTATGATTACAGTTTGCACCAAATAAAGAAGTTCGGATTGCCTGCAGATACACGAGAACTCTTATCTTTCCTTAACACAACCACAAAGCTAAAATAAAAATAAAACCCAAGCTTTTTGCTCAAAATAATAATTTTACGAAACCTTTTGTTTCGTTTCGATAACTGTCAAAAATTGTTAAACGTCAAACTCCATAGCAAGATAAAGTCATCAACTGGAAACGCTGACGACTATTGTTTTAAAAAATGTACTAGCTATTCAGATAACATTGATGGCTGGCGAAAGCTTCGTAAGACTATAAGTAAGTTAAAAGTAAAAATATAAATTTAGGTATCGTCTTTTGTTTCTGGACACTTTTGTTTATCGATGCTGTCGTACCGATACACAAAGAACAGCCGACTGTAAATCTTCCTTAAGATGTAACAAGCGCCTCATGGGAATGTTATCGGGAACTGTGCTTGAAAACTGCGACAAGTGACCACTTGTCTCGTGAGCATCCCTTATATTTATTCCGTTTCAAGTGAATATTCTGATACAATATGAGTTTGAGAGAAATAAAGCTAAAGAAACATAAGAAAATAGGAAATTGTTACGTTTTTGTAGCACTTCTTTTAGTCTCATATGCGTGCAATATAGGTAATATTGGAACGATGTATGTACAACTATGGACAAACAAATTAAGGCCTCATTTTCAATGTAAGACATACTTCAATCATTGAAAGCACGAGAAAAGTAGTATATTATTTATGTCCCAAAACACATAATAATTAGAAAAAAAAAAAACAAACAAATTGTTGACCTAGAATATAAGTACTAGTACCTACTTAAGGCCAAAATAATTGCTTAGTTCTTATACAACAATAAATAATATAGAGTATTATCAGGTTCATTTCATATTAATTGACCAAACAATACCATCGACAAGAAGCTTACCATTCTTACCAAGCTACATTGTATGAAGACCCGAACCGATTAATCTACGTATTATCATTGAGGTATTATATTTCCGGCTTTGTAATACAAAAGCAATCCTCTCCACAATACAGAACAGTTTAAGAAGTCTGAAAGACAATGTAAGTATTTGACTTATAATTTGCTAGCGATTAAAGTTTGTGTTATAGTGACTCTCTTTAGCTGTTTAGCCCATTTAGTGAATTGTCTTTTTTGCAAACTCAAGTGTTGTAGAATTGTCACTTTTCTAGAAGAACTGATTTCTATCTCTCGATCAACGACCTTACTCTTGATCTTGTCTAAGCGACTGGTGTGTTGAGGCATTAGTTTAAGCCTTGAATCGTATTTGCGACATCATCTTTCTTTCTGCTGAAAAAAAAACGTATTTAACTACAGGTGATTAAAACTGAACGGTTTTATTACAGTTGGGCTTTGCATATCTTTTATTTAAGGTGATAGAATGGTAGGTTACCTATTCAATGCTCAGTTTTAGCATCATTCCATCAGCCATTGCAGTAAATACCTACGTGATACTTTACAGTAACATATCAACGGTAGTCTTGTTATAGGATTAGACAGCTATAAGATTTTATGCAACCTCACACACACCTATAAAATACATTTAGTAAGTAACTGCGCAATTTATGTAGGTACCTTAAGGGCCTAACCACGGGGCAACAAATGGCTGTAGGTGAAAGCCACTAACCAACTAACTGACTTATAACCTTATCTCACTAACCTTAAACCGTTGAACTTGACAGTATTATGCGCCATTACAAACGCGTGTTGTAGATACAAACATGATTTAAAACGATTGTATATGAAGTAGGAGGGTATAAGTTTGCTCACTATCTCTAAACAATTGTACCGATTACGATAGTAAACTGTACTTAGTACGCACCTGAAAAGACACAATCAAATAGACTAGTCTATAGTACAGAGGATTAACTAACTGATGTCACGAATGATAAATATACTTCTAATTCTTCTTTAATTTATATCTATGGTAGTATTTTATGGCCAGTATTAAATTTCAGAACATATTTTCATAGGAAAAAAACTCTGAATATTATATATATATACTTACATACCTTCCCTTCGATTAATACGAAGACTTGCAAACATTTTACACTTAATAAATATTAATTCATTATTTCATTGTTTTAGACAAAAAAGCAGGGACCGGCCGGATACTCATTGAAAGGGTTTTTTTAAGCGCTTCAAGAAAAAACCCTATGACATATGTTACACCTTCGAACGGATTACTGGAACCCTGTTCCGAACAGGTTACCCTTTACTACCCTGTAACACTGTAACAGGGTAACCCACTCCAATCTAAGACAATGCAATATGCACTCTTTATCATAGACATTAGTTTGAAAATAGTATAACCACGAGCGCACGTGACATCTTACCGCCCAGCGACGCCATTGTTGCATTTACCGAGCGACTTGTAAACATGGAATAAAAATCATTGTGGATATGATCTTACAGTTTAATTTTGCTTGTCGCACTTTTCAAACGTTGTGATATATATTTTTCGTGTCTATACTTGTAGACCAGGGTCGATAATTTTTAAAACCAAAAAAAAAATAGTAGGATGAAACCCATTAGAAAAGGAGGGGAATATTATAAAAATGAAAAGAAAAATAATTTACGGGTGATCTGAGGTCGGGAAGGGGGTGGGAGTGATGTTTCAAGAGTAAAAAACGGTTTTTATCGATTTCCGGCAAAACTAAAATTCGTATCGAAAAAAGTCAAATGGCAAAGTTCTAAAAGAAAAAGATCTAAAACTTTTGTGTTTACATTTTTTTCACATAACCTCAAAATTTATGTGAAAAATCTAAAAAACCAAGATTGTGGTTTTTTATTTTTATCTTTTACAAAAATTTATTTTTGTAACGAAATTTGGTGAAAACTTACTTTTTTGTGTCCCAAATACGCTGTAATTTATTTGATTAAAAATATTTATTTTTTTACCTTATTTTGAATTAATATAAAAAAAACACTCTAATTTTCAATCGAAAATTCACCCGTCAAATCTTCTCAGAAAATGCAAAAAATGAAAAAAAAACATGTATTCGATTTTTTTTTAAATTATTATAAATAATTTCATCTAAAAAATTTGATCTCATTTTGTGTTCAATAGACCAATAATCGAGGAAGGTTTTAGGCTAGGTATATAAAATTACGCTGCAACTAATAGGAGCGAAGATTTAATGGAAAATGTGGCAAATACGGGGAAAAATATTAATCTTCGAGGGCTTTCGTTCAAAAATTCCTAACTTATATCTTCTAACCACGCGGACGAAGTCGCGGGCAACAGCTAGTTACCTATATGACGTTTCGCGCGTAGGTAGTTTGTCCGAGAGGCGCGAGTCGCTCCGCGACGCGTCGGCGATAGAAGAAAATCAGCTGTAGTCTTAGTAAAATAGCAATGAGGGGCCGCTAGGGTGCAAGTATGCAGCTCAAGTTTAGTGGGTAATTCAGGGTAACACGAATAAAAGCCTTTCGTGAAGGTAACCACTTCAAAGGGTTAAGTTATTGAAGGGGTTAACCCCTTCACGTGGTTACCATAATGAAGGTGTTAACCATTTCGCTGGGTTTCGAGGATGTAACTCGAACAAAAGGTAACACTGCGATATGAGTTACCCCGTGTACGGGTTACCCTGTCAAACGGCTTAACTCTAAAGTGGGGTTGTCCGGTCCCTGCAAAAAAGCGCAACAATTATATCTTTGTTTACGGGATCTACGTTCAAATGTTTTTTTTTGTCAGAATATCGTTTTACGTCATGACTATGTTATGTCAAATTTGATATCGTTAATAACGTTTTTACGGATGTCCGTTATATAAAATTGACGATATAAATTGGATGAAACGATAACCGCGTAGTAATCGAATCCCTTTCCAACAATAAATGTTTTTATTTTATTCCGCTCTTAATTCTTTTGTGGCCTACATATGGACTCATTTAGGTAACGTGGCTTTCTCAATTGTAGCACCTGGAAGAGTTAAGTTAATTTTTTGGTATTCTTTTTTTTTAATTTACAATTAACGGTGCCATATTGCTCTTTGAATATATAAGAAAATAATACATATACACTTATCCTTATATCATTTTTGAAAATAACTCTTTGTTTGTTTCTTTGATGATATTAATAGACATGTACGCAATAGTAGATATTTAACAAAAAAAGCTGTCTATTGTTCTCAATACAAACGGTTTACGTTCGTACTATATTGATTGACAATTTTTTGCACTATTCATACAGTATTTCACACTATCGTATCCGTAAAAATCTATTCATGTGAACCAACTTTATGATACGACCACAGATATTAATTCAGACTACAGTGAGTTACACCTTGGAATACGAGCTGTTCGTGTAATATTCGAAAATGACATTTGACTCTCCTCGTTAGCTTTGACGTGGCCGAGCCGAGTCGATAACTTGATAGGTGGCTAATTGATTTAACGGAATCCGAAGTAAACTACACGCTGCAGGAAGACTAGAAGCGTCTTGGACAAAGCATATTCTGTGGTTTGCCTGACCCAACACTTAATTGTCCTTTAGGGTTTAATGGACCGATAGCCAGCCCGACTAAATTAACCGGAACATATGCCCACATCGTAATGGAATGTAGTTTGTAATTGCTTGAGTGTAACCTCGTAGGTTTATTGATTGATTTGTTCGGGAATTAATGAGTCAATTAAAATGTTTAACATCTATGGATTAGTTGGTACCAAATGCTGATTAATTAAATTTTTCTCAATCTCAATCCTTCTCAATATGGAAAGAATCCTTTACCCATCTGTGGGACATTGACAGGAAAAAAATACTCTTATTTTATTTTGATGCTAAGTTATTTTCCTACTTTTCAGACGGTTCTGGTGAGGGTGGCGATGGACTCTCTGTGGGAGGACGCGAGCGCGACGGACAAGCGGATAGCAGCACAGCACGCCAACATTATCGTTATCGCTGTCCTGATAACGTCTACATTGGGCTCCGTGCTGACGACGGTGCTCGGCCCTGTCTTACTGTCACAAGACTCTAGGGTCGCTCCAGAAGGTACTACATATATAAATCCAAAAGAATGTCCCAAAAAACAAATGCTGGAGATAAAATTCCTGACATTGAGAAAATATAAGCTATCTCCGAAATTTTATTTATTTAAAGCAACATCTAAAATATCAACAGGAAACAAAAGAAGATCGATTAAAATCTGTATTAATATGTATGTAGATAACATGAACAGTCTTAAAGCATTGGTATTTTTATGCACGATCGCGGTAATAACCTTACCGATTTCTTTATCGGTTATAGAGTTCAATGTGAGCCAAGGTCTTTACCTTAAACACGCATTGAGAAACAAACAGTAAAACAATATTAACTTTATCAAATTAGCCAACGTCAGCTCCCTATAGATAAGGGACTACACAACAAGCAGTAACTCTGATCAAATCAGTCAAATGTAAGTGTCATGTCCAAAATAAACACTTATAGTAAAACGGACATCCTTGCATTTTAACGATTTCCAAGTCCGAGTTTCAAGTCCAATGACTCTTTCTTTTAAGAGGGCCTTGTCCACATTTATTATTTAATACGCAGAAAGTGCAAGCAACTGAATAATATTTTCCATTAAATAAAAACAATACAATGGAAAAATTTAAACCACACACGATATTACAGTGGACAAGTTTGAACGGTTAGTCACTGACCTAAATTTCTTAGCTGGTTAAGAGACAAGTACATTCTTTGTATTATTTGTATTTCATTGCAAAATATTTTTCCATGTATCATTTTAAAGTATCATACACTTTTTTGAGTAAAAAACCCTGAATTCGAAAAAAAATAATGACACTAATTCTCTTAATAAGCACATGGCATTCAATTGTCACGAACACAGGCGACACGTTGTGGCCACTGCACAAACTACAAACATTACCGGCATCCCCCGCTAAATTATAATAGTTTTGATATGCTAATATCTCTTAAGAGCCTGCTCTATGCAATGACCAAGACTACGGGGTACTTACATGTAGCTTACTAATAAAGCATTATTAAGTGTTCATTTTGATAGTTAATAATGTATCTATGTCCTAATTCTTAGTTCTGGATTTTTATTTAGGTAACAAACAAGTTCTTTCAGTGATTGCTTTTAAGAAAATGTTGACTACCCGTCTTTACCAATATTCTGCCTGCTAGGTGGATGATACTATAATCTGTCTACTTTTGTCAAAGTAAATTTATCTTTAAAAAACTTCGAATTGAAGAAAATAACCACTTAAGTAGGTATTTTTCAATTTCGCTTGTTCATGAAATTCATTGACCATTATTATTATGATTACAGTAGACGAATTTTATACTTTAGTTACAATAATTGTACATTTAATTGCGATCATAGAACGTCTGTTTGTCAGAAACAGAAGTTAATTTAAATGGGAAAGAAAAATAAATCTTCTTAAACTAAAAATGCACTTAAAAAGTAATTAGTTTCATTGGAGTCGGTGCCAGACCACGTACAATGTTTTATGTTCCGTATTTTGGTCGCCTACTATTTTATTACACATCTTTGTAATTTTAGCAAAGTTTTTCAAATGGAACAACAATAAAAATATTTGTACATGATTTCATAGATACTATCGATTGTCCTCTTTAATCATCACCGAATAAATCTAATCCGTTGAATCCAATGGCTTTGGTTACATAGAAAAATATATTTCCTGTATGAATCAAAGAGTTCGTAGAAAAACTAATTGCCGAGAGATTACGCTAAGACCCCTCCGTAATGTAATTTAAATTATCGCTATGTGCGACTTTATTTACCACGAAAGTCGAGATAGTATATAAAAATAAATGTAATGTCTAAAAATATTATATGAGAATTTTAATTGATTGTGACGTCACTTTTATAATCGATAACATACGATTCACTTGACGACGCATTATCAATGACTTAATAAAAATGTCTACGTAATGTACTACATAATGCTGACATCGATTTCATTGAAATAATATTACTTGTGATTTTTCGCATTTGTTTTTCTTATGAGGCACTAATGTTACTATTTTTTTACCTAATCTTGAATGAATCAAATATTCTTTTTATAGTAACTGTGTAGAATCTTCGAGTCGTTATTTCTGTATCTTTTTTACAATCCGGCAAAGAACGCATTATTTGTTGTTTTTTACCAATATAAAAAAGAATTTTAATATTATTCAACTAATATGAAACTCTCTTTTCAGATTTTTATCGAACCCAAACGCTGTCTCCGCCCCAGTCATCGAACCTCGTGCGAAGAACCAATACTCCCAACAATCTGCAGTGTATAGATGGCTAATAAATATATGATTTTGTACTAATAACTTGTATTTATTTTCCTTTCCCAAGGACCGAGCGCTAAACGTCACGTATTGAGGTCGTAGAATAAATGCGGACAACATCACATACATTGTTCTGAACCCAAAGTAAGTTGCTAAAGCACTTGTGTTATGGAATTCAGATACATCGAAGGTACCACAAACACCCAGACCCGAGACCATGTAGAAATGACAATTTTTACATTGACCCGACCGGGGATCGAACCCGGGACCTCAGAGCTAGCGACACCTTGAAACCGGTGCGTACGCCACTCGACCACGGAGGTCGTCAAAAGAGACGAAGAAGGGAGATGCCACTCTTAGTCTTCATAGAGCGCTGTCCCGTTCTGTCATCTGCAATAGTAGAACCTACTTTAAAGCATGGTGGTAGACTTCTTGTGGAAACTCATGGCGGCCAGCATTATGTGTGACCTAACTGAACTAGACCTTAGTACTTTAACTAACTCCACAAGGGTTTATTAAAGTTCATCAGTATTTTCACGGAAGGGATGAGTGTTGCTAAAAGCCAAGTTTATTTTAATGTATAACTTCTCCCAGCGCAGTAAGTTCCTTCTTCTACATAATACCTATTTCTTTGCCATCTGAAATGAAAGTGGGTCACTGTAAAAAATAAATTGGCAATTTATGTACGTAATCGTTTTTTGCTTTAATTTTTATCTCGCTGGCTTATTTAAGATTCTATAAATATTATTACTTTTCAATTCAAGGTGCTAAAAATAATTAATTTAATCGAATAAAATATAAATTAATACCTACATAGATCATGGTTAGTTTCTTGAGGCCTTTTCCGCTAATGATATAATACTTTACGAGTAAAATTATTGTGTCTTAATCATAAAATCATACTCGTCAGACACGGTTTCATGTTATCAAAGAGCAAGCATAAAATTACAATAAATAGATCTTTTGTAATCATTATTGTCTGCAATAGACATCACTCAGGAATAAAACGACTATTTAATCTAAATGATATCAATCTACCGGTATCTGTTTAAAGCTGTTATATAACTTATAAAGAAAAAGGATATTTTTGTTGCTAGGCAATTCATAGTAATATTTTTTTTTTAATTTAAACTCTCAATATGGGTCAAACTCGATATCTTTAAAAAACAGGCATTATGGTATGTATTTAAACATGAGTAAACAATCAAATTTATGATAATACTAGCTTTTTCAACTCCATCTTTGTACCAAATTTCATTAATTTCAGTTCAGTGGTTTAGACGTGAAAGCGTAACAGACAGACAGAGTTACTTTCGAATTTATAATATTAGTAGGGATACCAAATCATAGAATTTAATCTTCAACCGAAATCGTCATCAGGATTCAAATTGCCAGTGGTCTTAGGACCGCTATTACTGCTATTATTTGACTGTACTAAATTTGAACAGCATGAGAGCAAATCACGCATTACTTGTTCTACCTATTTCAAAAAGATATAAATTTTCTTACAAACAAAGAAGATTTTCACAATGCAATGATAAAATAACATCGCCGATCGTTTCTAGAACGTTGCGACCCGTTCCGCTCTGAATCTGTCATCTGTCACAGGTATTTTCTACAGACATAAATCTCGCATGCACAAATACAATATTTTTGTGTCCGTGGATCAGATGGCAATCAGTTACTATCCTTACGAAAAGCAGAGTGATCTACATGGGGATGCTTATGATGATTCAAGTTAGGAATACTGTAAAATAACATTATATTAAAGGGTTTTATTACTACATACCTGTGCCTGATTGATCTGCTTTGATACATGAACATATTTAGTTAATGTAACAAACATATTAACATAATTAATTAACTAATTAGATCTATAGATAATCCAGCCTTACTACAGGGATGTATTTGGTAATGGAATCTTTTATAAACTTATAGATTTACTAATTACAGAATTCAACATTAGTAAGAATTCAAATCCTAAGGATGAATAGAAGAAACTAATTCTACCTTACCTACATCATTTTAACGCAATTTTCTGATATAACACAGACTTATTTTAATTCAACAAGCCTACAAATGACTCTTCGGCCGGCATGTCGCCTTAAAACCTTGCAATTTATTAATATTACAGTTAGCTTCCTCATAAGTAAAATACTTGTGCTAAAGACAGTGCGTCGTGCACTCTCAATGCGTTCTCCAGTTTAATCGGACAGTTGTAAATATCATTCGCAATCTTTATTAAGTGAAAATTACGTAGATACGTTAAATGATAATAATGCCTATTTATTGGTTTCGCGTGTGACGTCGTGTCAGCCGGCAGCTTCGCCCGCTCGCCTCCGGTCGTCGGACCTCATTCAGCTTACACCTCATGAACCATGTTCCTGTCCCCTATTGTTCGTGTGTACTAAACTAGAGTGTTATTATTTCTTGGAAAATATAAGTGAAGATTTTCATTTTTAAAATGACAGAAAGTGAGTAGATTTTTTTTTCCTTTTTATAATTATTGTATGTTATTTTCTTGTGCCATGTATCACTGACACAACTCAAGCGCTACAAATACACGTACACGTATAGAAACAATTGAACAGCTTTAATAGATCCAAACGTATTTTTGTCACAGTTTACTATGCACATTTTAATTCATTACTTTTTTAAGAAACCACGGCTTCTTTATTTATCCGACTATTTACAAATGCATCAAACTGTACGGGGACGTGTAATTTTGTAGCTTATCATAACAAAGTGAAAACTTTCGTCTTCTACAATATGATATATGAATTCCAAACTTGACCTAAATTAATTTTGTTTAACAAAAATCACTAAAATGATTTCGTGTTGCTAGAGACCTACATACATAATTATGCACGGTACTGTATAAATCAGTGGCCGAACCTCTCGGCTTAGTTTCTTGTACTTATATAATTAAACTCATCGGCATCAGCATGTCTAATTAAGAAGCCTTAAGCTATTTTTCCGTTAGCCCACGGTTCCAGGCACAGTGACAGTCTAATTAAAATTAATTTTCTTCTAAAAATAAGTTATTATAACAGAATAGGAACCTAATTTCCCATTTTATTATTCCTTCTTATAACATTCTATAAATACTTTAACAAAAAAATGAATCCCGAGGATTGTGAGATGAGTAAAGCCATTATAATTTTGCGTATGACAGGAATTCATATTAATTTGCTGATTCATGAGTATCAGAAACATTAGAACCCATCAATTGTCATCAAGTTGCCGAGCGATGTGTCTGTTTGTCATTGTTATCATGTAATGGTTAATTCTCAGGACTACTTGCCATGACCCGATAGCAACTCTGTATTGAAATAATTATTCGCACTCCGTCTATCAGTTTTAGTAAATCTATCATTTATTATGGTCTATTGTTTTTCAATCACGAAATTTCTTACCATGACATCTCAAAAATGCATTTTTCTTAATTGTTTTGAAAATTTAATTGGCATCTTTTTCCAAGTTTTGCTTTTCACATTTTAACGATATTGGTTCACTTACACGTGAATTACGTACTCGATGATATTACACCCTGGGAATATATATAGAATCATCATCATCATCAGTTGCCTCTAACATCTACGACAGATGATTAAAACACCAGTCGTGTTCTCTAGATGTTGGCATTTGTGCTGATGGCTAACAAGGCCTATACGGAAGTCGGACACGCCGCAAGGGGCACAAATCTGCAGAAAAATAGAGCTCCCGTAGACGTTGAACGCTGCCCATTACGATATAGAAAAGATAGCAATTAATATCACGATATCTCCGTCACCTTTTCTGCGAATTTCCATATTAGCTCTGATGCGATAACATACTGTCATACCTAATCATAATGTCCGACATAATTATCAAATCACCCAATGAGACGGAGTAGTTTTACAAATCACTGATCTACAATCAGTCAATCATTCTATTTTTGGATCCTATCGCTATTATAATGAACTAATTGATTAATTGTTTTCTCTATAATTATAAAACTAATCCATCACAATATTTCGCTATCTGACAAATTATAATGTGTCGTAGCAAACCTTATCATACTAATAATATATCTACTCCTATAGATTTTGTACGTGTATTTCTATATCAAAAACAGAAATCGTATTGCTTTATCACAAACATATCCGTTTCCAAAATAAATTAAAATACCAAGTAATCTTTACGTCTATATTTATCTATTGAAAACTGTTTTATCATGAAAAGGCTTATTATATTATTGTGACGTATGGTATCGTATATTTATATTTTTATTATTACTGGCAATCAATATCATTACAACCATAAAATTATATTTGTAATTTGATTCTTTACTTCTTGTAGAAGCTTTTCAAATTATCATTTCCATAAAGCCGCAAACAGGACGGTACGTTAAAATAGCTTACCTATGAATATAAATTCCGTATCTGAAATCATTTTCGGATAAAGCCAACGCATTTCCATAATATTCGGCAATAACTTTGATATGGCTGCGGATAAATTTCCGATTGCTAATTAAGCCTGTGCGATGAACATTTTCAAGTTTAAGGGTTTGTAAACCTGCCTGAAGATTTTCAAAGCAAAATTATAATTGATTAAGATAAAACAACAGAAACCAAAATACTCAAACAGATTTAAATTTAGTGTCTCCTTCTGATGACGCAATCATAAAAAATACACCTAACTGATTTCGTACTCAATTGGTAACAATGAAAAGTTAGTTAAAAATAAGTAATCAATTATCTGTGACAATAATGGAAACAAAATAACAGCAATTGCAGAAAATACGATCCAAAATTATCATGAAGTATCTTTTAACAAATTACAACATTGAGCATAATTATGTTACATAACTTTAAGACATAGCTCGGGTAATAGACGCTGATTTTTTTCTGCATAGTTCTCATTAAAGAAAATAGATTCAAAACTCCTCACGATTAATTTAATTTAATCAATTCAGATTCCTTTACTATGACATGATGAAGACAAGTTAAACATGTTTATGGCTTATTCTTAAATATGAACATAATGCGAATGATTCCCTAAATGATTAAATGATAAACAGTTCTTGGTTGAAGCCTTTATATAACTACTACAGAAAATCGAAATTTTTGATTAAAAATCTTGGTGTCGTCTATATTGACTTAAACTATTTTAGCTACTATTAGCTATACTTATTAAAAAAATAAAAATATTAACCCCATTCCCCAATGGAACCCCTTCACGAGGACGCTACGATGATGGCGACGAAAAAAGCTTTTGCGTACCAAGTCTATACAACAAATGTGTAGAACTAATTGAAGTAATTGACTCAAACTTCATTGAAGTTAATTTCGCGAAGAATGTAGTGTCAAGTAGTGTTAGAACTCCTCTCTTTTTATTTGAGCCGGGTAGAATTCCGCCTTCGACCAACAAACTACTCACGACTTTATTCTTTTTAAATCACTTAAGTACTTTTAAGTCCTGTTCCATCTAGTTTTTTTTTTATTTGTATCTATTGTTAATGTATTATTAAGTCCAATCATGAGATACTCAGTTCAGTAAATACCTACTTCTGGTATGACGTTACATTAGAATGTTAATATTTACAATATTGAGCTCTTATTTACACGTTGGTAATAATGAAACGATAAAGATGTTGAATGAATAAATACTACACCTTTCACGTGTTACTTATTAAGTATATATGTATATTACTAATGTACTTAATTAGTTTTTGTAAAAGTTTGAAGGAAGGACGAAAGTGAGAGAGAGAAAGAGATGCAGAAAAGAAAACATTGATGATTGAAAGAGCAGTATTTCTCTTATTGTTATATAAGTTTTTTTTATAGCTATTAAAAAGTAATATAATTAAAATGGAGCTCGTAGCTAAGCTATAACCGCATAAGTGATTCGATCACAGGTTAATCTATATTTGACGCGGTTGGTCCGTAGATGGGTGACCATCTTAGGCATAGCGAGTTCCTCCGTGTTTCGGAAGGCACGTTAAATTGTGGGTCCCGGCTGTTATTCCTACATCTTTGACAGTCGTTACAAGTAGTCAGAAGCTTGAAAAGTCTGACAGCCAGTCTAACCAAGGGGTATCGTCTTGCCCAAGTAACCGGGTTGAGGAGGTCAGATAGGCAGTCGCTCCTTGTAAAACACTGGTACTTAGCTGAAACCGGTTGGACTGGTAGCCGACCCCAAAATAGAAATAATGAAAAATAAAGTTATTATTAAAATAAAGGATTTGCTAGTATGCACTTTACCAATAACGAGACGACGAACCTTTTCTTCTAGCTTCGTCAGTTAACGATCAGGGTCAATTCACACCGAAAACGTTGCAGTCCGCAGCGTTTTTATATTACAAAATGTTTTCAATCTTATCCACTTGAACAAAAAGTCCAGAGTGGTTTGAGACAAGGAGGGGAAGCAAAGCGACGAGAGCCTTCTGCAGTGAGAACTGCCCCTTAAAGACGGCACAGATAACGATTCTTGTGATAATAATTAGGAGTTATCAAACATCACGGCTAAACAGCGATTAACAAAAATCCACTAAGAAGGAGATAACAGATTAAAACAACGGAAGCATGTAGACTTTTTATATTTGTTAAAAGAATTTGCCTAAGTGATAAATCTTTTTTGGTACGCCAACACTTGTTACATTCGTAATGAATATTTGGATTAAGATACCAAATACCAAAATGTAGAGGTCGTTTATTTAACGTTAAATTTAAATTAATGAAGGCAATCTTTACAGATTCGGAGATTTTATCAATCAGCGTCTATAACATTTCACTAATTGTAAGATAAGGATTTCAATGACTTATATTCATTAAAATATTACACGGGATGATTATTTTGATTACGTACGACCAATCAAGGCAGTCGTTGTTCGCTGTTGATTGATGCGCAAGTATCGACAATCACAGTGGCACATTGGATATATTGATCGACCAATACAAGACCTGAACATGTATTTGTTCAATTTTCAATAAAATATCTGTAGTCTTAAATGAAACCCGCTGTGGGAATCAGATGCATCTCATTAAAATAAGCCTGATGAAAACCTGTACTATTAAATATACGTTCTGTAATCATTTTGGTTGAATGCGTTCAATGAAATTAAAAAATACGTAGAATAATTTGAATACGGAATAAATATGAACAGCATTTGGTCTCATTTACACTTGTACAAAATAATTAATTAAAAAAGTAATCAACACGCTCCACAAACAAACTTCACAACACAAGTGGCATAAATAATCATAAAATAAGCAAACTTGATCCGATGATAACTTAAAATGTCTATTTTCAGATAAAAACACAACAAAAGCCTTAGATAAGGGCGTCTATATTGTACACAGCGATGACTTAAAAACGTAAGAGAACTTTTTATTATAAGTACGTCTCATTAGTTGGCACTATCCTTTATTAACAGTATGAACGAAGACGACACATTATTAGTTACGATACTGAAACGAGAAAGTACAGTAATGAGAGAGTCTATGTGAGTGCCGTATTAATTGAGACCTTAATTTGTGTTCGCGTCTAATTAAGCGATGTTGTTTACCGTTTAATTTCAGAACACCCGAAATAACGTTCAATTATAATTCAGACAAGAAGACAATTGAAGATGACGTTAAGAAGGAAAATAAATTTTGTGGTGCGGCGACGGATACCTTGGGACACTATTTAATATTAGTGATATTAGGTAAGTTATGAAAAAAATGTGTGTTAAATTATAATTAAGCAAGAATAGAATTGTCAAATGTATGTTTTTTCGAATAACATTTTATATTAAAGTTTTAGGCTACCGAATGATTTTAGTGTCGAATTTAAAACTTTACGGAGTAATTTCCTATTCCAATATTTTGTAAAGTCTTTTATAATTTTTGTGCTTACTGCATATTAGATATTAAATATTCAAAATTATTGTACACTTATACTCAATATAAAATCATTGATTAAATAGTTCCTATGTTAATGAAATCTAATCGTGCATTAATCTTGAACTTGGCAATCTTACTGCCGTGCTTTAGATTTACACTAATTTGTTAGCTTCTCACATGACTGTTTGCGGACATATTAGTCACACAATACAATTTTTTGACCAGCATCTAACAAGATACTAAGTAGGTTCTAATGAAAGTCATAATCACATGCACAAAGCATATTTGAAGAATGAAAAATCCGCAAATCCCTCAATAAATATTTTGTAATCATATTTCCAAATACCATATGATCACAAAAAAAATCTTGACGTCATCTGCTTCGTAACCGGATATGTTGTTTATTTTATATTTACATGTAAACTTAAACTTCTTGGTTTCCTATATTTTGCGCGTAACTGTCTGGCTCTACCATGAAGTGACGCTTATAAAAAGTTTTAATCAAGCAATTAAAAATTTAAAAGACGATTGCAGTGAGATGGTTAAGTTCTGTCCCACCACAAGATGAAAACCTCTCCTCATGAAGAGTTTTTGAATTAAGCAACGATATAAATAAATTCTTCGGTTCTTAATTTAAAGGTTTGGCGTCATGGGGTCTACTGTGGTGTGCGTTTGGTGAAGAATGGAGTTGGAATGGGCGTTGGTTCAAACCAGCTGTGGTGGCGGCCATTGCATTTGCTGCGGGAGAATTCCTGCAGATGACCACATCGCTCCCGCCTTTACTGGCTGCCATCCTGACGGGTATTACTGCACGGAACGTCGGTTATCTGGACATGCGAGAGTACACGGAGCTGGACTCCTTCATGAGGTTAGTTAACTTTCGTGTATTTTCATAAAAATATTTGTCAACCGAAGTTGTCCCAAGAGTAGTGTAAAGGAACTAAGGAAATCAGGGACGAAATCCGAAAAAATAAACAAAACTAATTTATTTATTTTCTGTAATTCCTTGTGAAGTCTTTTTCTACAGGTTAAATGTGCACTGAAAATTAATTATTTTATTTAAGTATTATGTACATATTTTCTATGCAATCTATAGGACACTACCTTGTAGATAAAAGTAAACCTTGATAAAGATTTAGATAAAAACATTCAAGATCAATTTCTACTTTGTTGCAGAAAAATATACCCCGTGATTATCTTGGGGAAAGGGTCTCTTGGGTGGAATTTGAGTTACATGAAGAAGAACTGGCAACAGGTTGCGGCGCTGGGCGTGCTGCCCTGGACCGCGGAGGTGGCAACCATGGCAGTCTGCATGAACCTGTTACTCGGATATCCATGGCTCTGGGGTAATGTACAATTTGCAACCTTAACTTCAAGATCGGTCAATTGATAACGTAGTTAAATTTAGACAGTATTGGGTTACTAACTTTATAATAATTCTCATAGTACAAACTTATTCTCTTATAATTTTTAATCGTCACAAAATGCCTCTCTTAATTTGCTAGCTCGCTTCATTTGTTTTTATAATTAATTTCAATCACGCCAGCCAGCATCAACTAATTACGCAATTATTGGTTGTAGGTACATTCAAAATTTACCAATTATTTAATACTGTAGTTGATTTACATTCAATGTCTATAAAATGTTCATCATTACATATATACATCGAGATCGGAAGATGAATTTTTGTATCACATTTCTGATGGACTCATTTAAGTGGCTATAATGTCTTTGTCCAGCTTTGTCTGGGATACACTGGGCTTGATGAAAAAACTTGCTACTTATTTCTACACAATGTACTGAAAAGTCGGCATTGAAATCGTTCGTATATTGCGGAACTTTGTTGAAACAAAACACGTGCGAAATCATGTTACAGGTGTTTATTTACTGCAAAAAAAAGTAATTACAATGTCAGTCAGTGACGTGTAATTGTATTAAATTGTGGGAAATGTAACACAATACAATAATCGCTTTGAGAGAAATTGATCAACTTGATTACGTAGTACGGGGTTCATAGTATATTATAGTGTCAGCAGAATCACTTGCGTGATAGCAAGTAAGTTTGTTGTATAATTCAGTCGTAAGTAACGGAAACTATAAACTACGTACTCTTAGTCTTGCTCTTACAGCGTGACAAAGATTGAGTAGAACTTGCGTTGTGTGCTTTAATTTTAAACTAGGTTTTAGGATGCGTTCAAATTCGAGTCAAAGATCGTCCTTTCAGTAGACCAATTCTAGTCGTCACCAATGTCGTTCAATTCTGTAATTAGTATTTTGATAGTGTATCTCTGCTATATAATTATGAATGTAACAAAGAAAAAGACAAACAATGCGATGCTCTCTCTATAGCAGTAATAACTAATAATAGTGCCATTTAAACAGTTCTATTATTAGAAAAACGTGTCACACATTAATTCTGATAAATCAACGCTCCTCGTCCGTTATTAAAACGTCCAGCCTATTAGCCAGTGCCAACGGAACGCGGCAAATAAATTAAAAATCAACGCGGCAACGTGCATCCACGCGACGGAACCACTGCCTAACTTTCAATAAAACACGAAACACCTCAAACCGTGTAATAAAATAAATTTTGTCACGAACGCCGAACACAATAGAGCGCGGTGTGTGCGCGGTACAAAGCCAATTCAATAAATTTTGGTGCGGAACTCGTATTGCAAAAGATTTGAATGCATTTTCGCCGCATGACGTGGCATGGAACGCAAGCGGGGCTGCCATTGAGACGAGCGCCGCAGCCGCCGGCCCCCCTAGCGCTGGCCGCTGCGTGCGCACACCTGTAATTACACCGGCACCGCCGTACGCGGCCCTATTTCCCGGACAAAGCATCAAAGTGAAAACTTTTCAGCGACGACTTTTTGTTTTATTTTCGCGCTCCTGTTTACCCAACCCACATGTATTTCATGTAATACCAACATTCGTTGATCATTTAATGATTTCATTATGACAGATTTTTATTGTGTGCACAAGCATTTACCGCACTGCGTACAATTTAAATTGTTTGACATTTGTATTTGCATGAACAAGTTACATTTGTTGGATAATAACTGTGTTCGTTGAAGCTTGACGTTGTAAACGTAATGCTTGGATGCAATTTATTAATCAATGCAGGAGAAAAAATGTCAAGGCTTAGTTCAATGGTATCACTTGGATATCAATACACTCTTTATCTATGACCTCTAACCTTAAAAACATAAAAAAACCCCTTTGATGAAAAAAAACACATTTTTTCATCAAATCTACTTTCGATTTACGAGGACTCTGCAGATAAAGATTCTTTCTACGTCAAATGTTTGCATGCGATTCAAGGCGCATTAAACCTCGGTAGCATTGTAAAAGATAATAAATATTTTAATTCATCTGTATTCACAAGATGACTCAAAATGATTACAACAGACCTGCAGGATTATAATATTATTTTAAAGTATTAAGATAAAGCAGTAGCTACTGGCACAATAAAACAATTAGGCCATGCGTATTATGCTACGTATTATTTGCTTTAGAAAAGTAAATTAGAAGATGTTTATTTTGTTATATTCCGTTGTGATATTGTAAAAGAAAGCAGCCAGTTTATTTTTTTGAAATGTTTTGGCAATCTGCTTTTCTATTGTAATCAAAGAACGCCTAATGTAAAATTAAAAGTACAAAGCAATAAGTTGATTTTCTAACATACATATTTTTCATTTTTCGTTTCCTATTTTTCATTAAGTACCTAAGTTTCTTCGAATAAAAATACCAAGAAAGTTAGATATAGATTTAAAATGTGTTTTTTTGTCTCCAGGTTGCCTTCTGGGTTCAATATACGCTTCAGTATCATGTCCAGTGCTGATGCCGACGGTGGTGAAGCTGACTGCTGGCAAGAACTTGGCGAGGAACTGGCCTCAGTTGATCTGTACCGCGGGGGGCACCGATACGGCTCTCAGTGTCGGAGTGTTTGGGGTCCTGCATAGCTTCATCATGTATGATGGTGATGACGCCTACCGGTATATCAGGGTAAGTGAGCATTAGAATGTCCTTGATTTTATTTGAGGGGAAGGATAATGTTGATGTTTTGATTTGGCTAAAGAAGTTTATGTAAATAGAGCGTAGAAATACTGGGTTTTTAATTTAACATAACCATCATCGATTTTGTTCATTTATTTTAATTTCCCTATTAATTTTACGTTCTATACACTTCTGACTAAACTTTTTACCTTGGACCGCAAACCAAAAATCTAAGATTAACTAAATTAAAACATTTTGACATGGTAAACGTAGATTTCAAGTACAGTAATATCTTTAAAATGTGAACGTATTCATAATACCATGCAAATGAAACACAGTTCTACTACATGCTAAGTTATAAAGCTTAGATAGCGCTGAACAACTTCGTTAGACAACGCTGATGCATAATATAAGTAAGTTAACTCACATAGCTCCAACAGAACTGGAACAAGTTCTATGCTAATATCACTTAATATTCTCCTGTCTACATATTTATACTCTTCTACTCTGCTAAATTCTAGTGCAGTGGTTTCAAAGGTTGTTTGGCAGAACTTTTAGGAACGCCTTGCTTACGTACCACATGTCTGAATTAAAAATATCTGGCAAATGAAAACAAATTCCGATACTCAGTAGTAGAGAACTACGTAAACATTTCTTAATTTCATTACGAGCATGAGAAGCGGATGTAGTCTTTTTTTAGGACGGTATAACTTTAGTTTTTAGGTCCTCCGGTGAACCGTGATAGACAGACGGTTGATATTTTCATGGATGATGTATTTCTATTGCAGCTATAGCAAAAAAAAAACTATCTGAGAAATACTTTTTACAGTCATACGTTGCATACTTATTTGTCACATATATATGTGACAAATATCTTTAGCCTATTTGTTCAGCATCCGGAGTATCACAAGCCCAACTCGCATGTTTTTTTTTGTAATAACTAAGAATATATTTGTAGGATGAATCTTTTATTATATTTTTGTAGAGTCGTGTAAACACGTTATTTCAGCATTGGTAGATAAGTCTTACCATGAAAATGTAGAAAAGCTGATATTAGTTACGCAGCATATAGTCTAGTGAGTTTGTATGCAGCGTATCTGAGATGTAGTGACTTTGCAGGCGGCGTGCGCGCTCTTGCTGGGAGTAGTTGTGGGCGTCAGCTGGGGCAGTGTTGCCAAGTTCCTGCCGCGTTGCCGAGACCCCTACGTAACGGAGTTGCGGGTGCTGTTCGTGGTAGTGGGGGGGCTGTTCGCTAACTTCCTTACTTCGCAGTATGGATGGGGCGGCACTGGTGAGTTTTGAATTTGTTCTTTTGTTTTTAAAGATTTATGCAGTTTAAAGGGTTTTATTTAAAAATGGTGTGAGGGATGTTAGAAATTTGTATACATGAAGATTTAGGTGAATCTATATTACGTGAATAAGTGTAAGTTTGCAATGATAATCATATTCTAATTCAGAATATCACGAATCGCCAGATTATTTGAGTGATTCGTAACTTCCCAGGACCTTTAGTAATATTTGCATTTTCTGAGTGATATAAAAACGATCATTACTTAAAAACCCAAGCACATATAGTAAGAGATATTATTGTAAATAACACAATTTACTAATAATACAACCTCCTACAATCTGCTGTGAACATTGTCGGAGACACATCACTATATAGATACTAAACATCGCTGTATTTTTCACGATCGAAACTACATTAACACGTTCAGTTCGAACGAGGCTCTAAAAGCATCGGATGTAGTGAATTACGTGCGTCATTGTATACTTCGCCGCGACAGTAAGAGGTACTCGGTCGAGCTCACTTGTACGAAATACCGATTCCGTTGCACCGTAATCACGTTAACGATGGATCGCACACACGACGGCTACGTCCGCGTCGCATCACTATGCATTGAATTTGCGAATACGAAGTCTAAATTCAATTAATAGTGATATTCAATCGTGTTAATGTGCCATCCTTATTTGTACAATTTGTAGCTTATTGTAACTTCTCACCAATAGCATGTTTTGTTGACTTAATTTAAATTACAGCAATTTAGATATGAAATCCCAAAAAAAACAAAGCTTTGACTATCACCAAGGAAAATCACGCTGGTTTTCTATAAATAAGCTATAACACATAAAGTAAATTTATTATCAAAGTGTGAGGCAATTTGCTGGCCGTTCTGTATGAAATTTCGTGCCCGTTCACCCTCCATTACGAGCAATGATGCATTAACAACTACCTTTAGTGCTCTCGCTATTTCTCCTACATTCATTGTGTGTGTTCACATGCATCAATAAAGAAAATATTTTGCACGTGACGACGGGACCACAGTGTAGTGATATTCAGTTAGGAAACATAAATACCTCACTAAATTTAAATACCTTCAAATATTTTTTCCTGATATTATAATAAAGGTAAAATTTTGTGGTTGTAGCAGTTAATACCTGGATCTACTCAACCGAATTTGAAAATTGAATATTCAAGTAAAAATTTTGACACTCAATCATTCCACTCACTCCAGAGGGTTCGGATTAGCTCTTATTAGCTATTTAGATAGGTACATAAATATATATTTTAACTTCCAAAATTTAAGGTCCAAAATCAATCAATCAAAGGTAAAGGTAGATTAGTGACTGTGAATGTCCGGGAATATCCACATATATCCGAATGAATTAAGAACAGTGGACCTGACAAGTGATTAACCTGAATTAACCTGTAATGATCGCAACTCTCGAGGTGTCGCTAAGATAGTGTTGTCATTAGTCTCTTCCTGACATCTCAAGGAACATAGAAAGACGGATTTATCGTTGTCACAAAAGTTATCCCTAGTTTTAGCAAAACTGTGAAGATAATGAAATGAAAACAAATCAAAATACTCAATAACCAAGTTTTATTAACCCTATTTTTCTTTAATGTAGAAAAGTAATATTTTACATAACTGTGTTTCACCAAACACAAAGTTTTACAAAGAATGTTTGAGTTCAGTTACCTACTGCATCATTTTCCGAGGCGAACAGCTGACTTTTCCCATACAGCCCGGTATTTGTAACATACATATTTCATTCCAGTGATTTAATATCATGTGGAAACATATTTTACTTCATATTTACATAGAAATACTACGTGCATATCTATAATTTAAATAAGCACCGTTTACTTAAAGATAATTGAAGCAAACAGTTACGAAATCTTTACAAAAAATCGGTATGCGTAGCGAAGTCACCTGATAGAATCTTCATTGTGAACTACGTAGTAAAGGATAATATTTACTACAAATATTGATTTAATTATCATGGCTAACATTTACATACTCTCATTTTTGCGAGTTTTTGTTTACGCAAACAACACTTGAACAAGCATACAAACAAATCAAAACGTTTTGGAGATTCAGAATTTCTCTTTTAAATAAATACTTTGTTCAATGAACTCAACAGCAAAGTTCAACTGTTATTCTTTCTTTATTTAAAAGTCCACGATGGACTAAGTACTAATTGCAACTGCACAAAAATGCTTAAAAATAAATTAAAAGACCTTGGCTTTAGTTAGCCGGGAGACAGTTAAAGATGGATGCTTCCGCAGCATCCGTTCTATTTCATTTGAAGACATTTCGGATGAAATAGAAGGGAAGCTCTCGCTTGAATACTCTTTTATGATTCTCGATCTTTAAGTTATAATTTAACTGTCAAAAGCCTTCTCCTTGCGTTTTAAAGTTTGACTTTAACACAGATTAACTACTTTTTGACGTTGTAGATGTAATTAGACTCGAAAGTTTTTGGAATTTGCAAAGTTTGCTTGATTACCAAACTGACTTAAGGGATCCAAATTATAACCGTAATGGATTTAGCTTAGAACGGCTATGCGAGAAATTCAATAACAAATAGTTTAAATAAAAACCGGAAATACTCATTGCATTTAAATAAGCCGGTGTCTCAATGTAGGCACCCAAATAAGTTTATTTGGGTACATTTTACCTATTAATAGTTACTACACGTACCGAAATTTTGCCAGACACCATTACCTTCACTAAAATGCATGGTCCACGCGTAACTCAGAAATCATTGGTAAATTTTGAAGATAACTTTTTTTCATTTCAAAGAAGACGAAAAATAATACTTATACTTTGTTATGCATGGCAAGTAAATACTGCGTAACAAAAACGAACCGAAGCCGAACGGTGGATAAAAAAGGCAGTTGAATATTTTTAAAAAATGCGACCTAAACTAGAGCGTCTAATTAATTTTTCAGGTGGGATAGCAGTGCTGGCGTGCAATGCCACAGCAGCAAAGCACTGGGCGAAGGACGGCTGGCGGCTAAACAACAACCCAGCGTCGACCGCGTACCGCGTCATGTGGTCAGCGGTCGAACCAGCCCTCTTCGCCTACACTGGGACCTTTTTTGTGGTACGTATCTATACGTATTGATGGATGATAATTTGTAGACTTAAAGTAAACAAACTTTGACCCTGTAGAATACTACTATTTCATATTTGATTTATAAAGTTGCATTTCGACAATTGATAGCGATAGTATTAAATGCTCGCATATTTAGAAATTACAGGTCAAAATCACGTGACTAGTTGCAACGAAATTTTATTGGGGAAATGTCACTTCCCTAGGAGGATCTGTTTTATTTGGTCATATAGATTGCTTACAAAATATTTTTTTTTCATTATTCTTTCGTCTTATTATCACTACCGTCACTTATGATAAATCTTGGATTTGAATGGATTATAAATTATTAGCGGTTTTAACACAACAGCTCCTGTACAGTATTTTGGGCGAAGATGGGGAAATTGAGTTTACGATAATGTTTCCGGATTTTTATTTGTTTTTTATTTCCTTCGCGAATGTGCATACAGACTTAAATTATTAGAAGATAAGCTTAGCACAGTTTCATGCGATTTATTTACATGTAAATAAATGTCACCTTAAGTAACTTTTAGACGCGGATGCACAGCTGGTGTAAATCTAAAGCTAACTATATATATATAATAGCTTAAGATTGGAAACTAAACATGTGATACATTTATTCCAGATGAGGTCATCGATCTCAAAAGTGATGTTTCTGGGTTTCGGGATACTCGTCATATGCCTCGCGGTACGGTTGACTGTCTCGTTCCTAGTTTGCTCAAATCTACAACTCAGGGAGCGACTGTTTGTATGCTGCGCCTGGGTACCAAAGTCTATAGTTGAGGTATGTACTATGGAGATTCAAATAAAAAATACTCTTGAAAATAACGACGGTATCGTTTTTAATAACACACATTTTGATCTAGTGGTTACTGACCCTGACTGCTGTACCGGAGGTCATGGGTTCGATTCCTACCCAGGACAAATGTTTGTGTGAGGAGCATAATCATTGGTTCTGAATCTGGGAGTAATTTATCTATATATGTATTTAATTAGAAATATATAAGTATGATGATCAGCTATCTAATGCTCATAATACAAGCTTTGCTTAGTCTTTGCGTGGACTTAAGCTGAGCTAGGGAACTTAGTTATTTTAGCAATACATTTTTATGTAGAAAAAAAAACTTATTCGAATAGATTGTAGTAGTAACAATCAGTGATAACCTCGACGCGTTCAACATTAGTCATATAATCAGAAGGGTCCACATCGCAGCGCAAACGCACTCGCTCTTCAATTGTTACTCATTAAACAATAAATCGAGATGCTTGTTTGATGACGACGCAACTCTATTTGAACAAGGAACGCAATAAAATAAACCTGCTTACGAAGTAGAATACCTTGCAAGGTTACATTTATACAGACAAGGCTTTTGGCACGGAAGCAACCCTTTTACTTTTCTGGAGTTCCGCACCCAACAGGACGGAAACCTTTCACCTTATTCCACTGTCTGTCCGTCTATCGGTACGGCTGTCACCAGGCTGTATCTCGTGAAATGTGGTAGATATATAGTTGAAATTTAAAAATAAATAAATAAATCGAAGATAATCAACACCAAGCCATTCAAATAAGTCAACTGTTGTTGCAGCCTAAAATATAAATGAACGACCTTTTTTGTTTTTCTTAAGCCTATTTGAACAGATCCTTGAATGTCGTGGTTCCTTTTAACTGCTATTACGACTAGTCATTAAAATAGCAATCAGCCATTCCTGCCCCATGGTATTATTATTATTATATATATATATATATGACGGCGCGCGGATTAATTGAGAATACTTTGTTTATTTAGACGATTTTAATTGATTGTGGAAATGTGTATTAAGATAGTCCATAATTATTATTATAATGAGTAAGTGGTAAATTATAAAAGGGAGCGGGTTACCCCGAATAGAGTAGTAGGTGGCGCTAGGTGCGACGACGTTCGTTTTGCTTGTCAAGACAGTTGTCATAAAAATAGCGAGCACGTACTAACCTATTGGCTCCAAATAATATTCCATCTCAACCGTCCTATTGTATTCTACTCCATAATGTTATAAGTTCACATTATACAATCTACAAGATAACATTGACGCTTTTATTTCGAACATCCCGTCGCTCATACGCCCAAGATGGAGGCCAACCTAGACTGTTCGGAAAATGTTCCTGACGCTCCCACATCAGAAGTGGGATTACCAGCGACGCATCGTAAAAGATAAATACAGGTCAGCATGAAAATATGTCCTCAGAAAATTATTGCGATTGTTGGAAATATCTTTTTGCAATGCAACTACGAAATACATTTGGTGAAGATAATATAGACCGTTTCCTGTAATAGCATGCCTGAATTGAAGACGTGTTTTGGCAACATTTGATCAATTGAAAAACCCCAGCTGCAAATTTATGGCGATTACTCAATAGAAGTCGATGATTGATATGAGTTATGAGCACCTGAACCGCACGGATGAAGTTCTTGTCAGTGGAGAAGACTGCTATTGCTTTTACATTGGCGCACGCAGCGATGATAGAACCACGATTGTACAGAATTGCATTTACCACAGATATTAAAAGTCGCAGTAGACTGCAACAAGAACTCGTCGCGCTTACTTTTAGAAAACAAAGCCTACTATGTATGAGTATACCATTTCGCCGATAGTGGCAATGAAGTCACGAGTAGAAGACGTTCCAAAGGCCTATAGTTGTGGCAAGCAGGATTACGTATCGAATGAGTGCCGCAACCGTATAAAGAAAACAATCAAGTTCCTGTATAAGCTTCTAGAAGACAGAAGTGAGGTTGTTCTGAAATCGGTATCGACGATAAAGCAGTTTGTACGAGAAAAAGCAGATTTGGTTTGAAATCTTGAAATTCGGCAAGACGTTTAAAGCTTGTCGTCTTATAATGTCGATTCAAAGAGACAGTTATTTGCGGAGGAGGAGCGACCTATGTCGACCGCTATGTCTGTACCTTAAAGTCATCGAGGGAAACTGGTGCGAAGTGCGGAGAGTGATCTGTACCTCTACCATGAGTTTTTAGTGACGGAGCTCGCTAGCGTCTGCGTAAAAAATATCTATGACAAAATGTACAGCGCCCCTAGCGGTCACTTGAAAAACTAAAATCGGTAGTATGAGTTGACAAATAAAACCTATCGAAACATTCAAAACGTCTTCGACAGCGAGTAGCGAGCGCGTAACGTTTTGCGGTGGTTTCTCTAAGAAAACGGTACCATGAGTCACAAATTTGACAGATGGTATCGACAAATACCATTACGATTGTAGTTAAGTAACTCACTTGCTAAACAAGGTGTGAAACGGTATTCGGTTTATAGTAATTGTTTAGTTTTGAGTATTTCTTGTGAGAATCATGTCGGCAAGAGAGTATTTAAAATCAAGTAGCACTAGTTAAAAGTCAATTTACATTGAATACACGCTGTCACTTTTTTACAATGAAACATACATAAATTCATTATTAAGGAAACGCTGGAAATAAGTCAGCGTTCACAGAGGGCTCCATCCCAACCAATAGTTCATTAAGTAATATTAAATTATATTAAAATATACTGAATATTTTACGCTCTATGAAGTTTAAAAAGTATTAGGATTATTCAAACACTAGCTGTAGCCCAGGACTCCGTCCACGTGGACTTCAGTTTATAGCGTTCGGTGGTCTCCGTTTCCATCAGGCTATCTGTCAAATTCAATACAATCGGTTCAGTAGGATTGGCGTGAAAGCGAGACAGACAGACAGATAAATTTTCGCATTTATAATATTAGTTTCAATAGATGCACAGTTTATCGGTATATGAAACAATTCTACAAAACTATCGCGATCAATCGGAAGACATAGGTACTCCCCAAAGTTGCGCCACATAACCATTCCTAGGTACCCACGACACCGCTTTCAATTTAATAATGAAAAATTACTAAAACCCAAAAGAGCAAGAAGAAAAGTGTCCATCTATTTGTGATATCAAAAGAGTTCGTATAACTACATCAACCGCAATTTAAAAAAAAAAACACTTTGCGAAACTTCAACGGCAAAGATGGCGACTTGAGCGGTCTGTTTTTTGCCATCGGAATTTAACGAAATTCTCCATAATCCGAAATCTGCGGATATATGTTGTCGACTCAAAATCAATATTTTTTTATGTTTTGTTATTCATATAAGGTTTCGATCGAGTTTACCGTAGTCCTGCATGAAATTATTAATGTAGATTTGAAGCTTTTCGGGAATATATATCTTACTCTGTCTTTTAAGCAACGTTAGAAAGAAACAACTACATTAGGCGTGAAGTTAGGCACGTTCGACAACATGACAAGTATGACAACACGAATACTACAATAACAATCGAGCTCTCGATAGCGAGCGCGTCAAGGTTTTTTAAACTCATGGTATGAGTCCAATCGAAAACTATTCGATCCGCGTTTATACGCTATCGACTGTAGTAAAGTCATTGACGTTTTCGATAGCAACTCATGGTAGAGGTACTGATCGTGTTGCGCTGTGTGAGCTCCAGCGAGTATCGAGTTAATTTGAACTGGGTGCTTATGGTCAAGCTTTCCTTAGGATCACTAACACAACGGTGGGTCGATTACAATTTATTTTTGATAAGGAGCGGCATATTTATCAGTATGAGTTGATGGCAGTTTCGTTAAGAAGTTGGTTATTTAAGATTTTAAAGTTATTGATTTACAAAAGGGGCTATGTATAGGACAAATAAAGTGTCAAATTGAAAGAACCAAGTTTAATGTTATTTTGATCAAGGTTTGAGAAAGTGAGGTTCTCTAGTAGTGGGTGTTGTGTTTGTAACCGGATGGAAGTTACGTGTGGTAGTGACTGGATAGAGGTTACCCGTTGTGATCGTTACCTAAGGAGGTTGCATGATCATGCCCGGAGGGAGGTCATTTTGGTTTGATGCTTATGATTGGATTAAAGTTATAAGTGTGATGATGAACATTTCAGTTAAGCACTGATATGTTATAATAAGTTTCTTATTGTTTGAATGATAATAGGTGTTATTGCACATGTCATTGGCAGTTATGCGTTCTGAGTATAAGGCTGTTAACACTGTTGTTACCACTAGTAAAGATTTTATCCAAAGTGCCTATATCTTTAGTCCGAAAACTAAGTACCGTTCCAAATAAAGAACGAGGTCGAGAATGGTGATAGTATAGAATTTTAGGTCAATGGTCGGGATCGAAGCAGAGACCGTGTTAACTATGGCAGAGGTGGCGACTGAAGAGACTATGGTGACTCTGGCTGAGATTGGGTCTTGGAGAGGCCATGGAGTCGGGTGGACTCAGTATTCACATGGAATGCGTGCGGACTTTGTATGACTCAGATTCCTGCTTTGAGATTCGTGATTAGTTCCAGTAGTGAGTTGCTGGTGGCAACTGTAAGATTGTAGAGTTACTTGGTAGCTCTGACTTAATGAAAGGTTTCTGGTAAAGAAGATACAGATGTTAAGATAAAGTCAACTATTATAATCATGATAACGAATGACCGAGTGGTGACTACTGCTGTGTTGTTCTTTGATGCATAATGATCTTTAATAAAGCAGACTTTAGCTGACAAGTTTCCAGGCTAACGTAATACAATGCTGTGCAATACGTAGCGATATTTTGGGTTGAGTCAACGCGGCCGTGGCCGTGCGGACTTAAATGACTTTGTCCTAAAAATTAGAATTTCATATTTTTCATAAGTAAACATAAAGAAATATTCTTGGCTGAAAACAAATGTTGAATTTTGAGCTACGAGGTTTCCGTTGGTCAAATAAGACCCAATCCACGTAAGTGTGGAGCCTGAATTTGCAACTTAACTGAGTGAATTTTTGTTCTTGGTTTCTTGTACTTTTGATAATTTGTCCCTGGGATACTTCATGAGTAGAATGTGCCGATGACGGCGCGGGTAAGTGAGTCCTACTTGTGTGGTTAGAGGAGATCACTACTTAGCAGTTGATTCAATTTATCAGTTGGACTGTGTGGCACCGATTGGACTGTGTGTTGGCCTGTGTGGCAAATGGCCTGTGTGGCAAATAGCCTGTGTGGCAAATAGCCTGTGTGGCAAATAGCCTGTGTGGCAAGCCTGTGTGGCAAGTAGCCTGTGTGGCGAGCCTGTGTGGCAAGTAGCCTGTGTGGCAAGCCTGTGTGGCAAGTAGCCTGTGTGGCCAGCCTGTGTGGCCAGCCTGTGTGGCAACGATTAGCCTGTGTGGCGACGATTAGCCTGTGTGGCGACAACTATCCTGTGTGGCACAAACTAGCCTGGGTGGCGAACCTGGTTGGCATTCAAGGGCCTATGTGGCATTGGTGAGCCGGTGTGTTTAATATTTGCTAATCTATAGCTATAGCCGTAGTTGGAGTATAGTTCGGAGATGGATTTTATAATTTTTAAGATAGATTTGTGGAAAATGTGTCTTATGAGAAATGATAAGTGATCAGCAGTCACCCAATTGGTCAGGAAGGCCAAGACGAGAGTGTAGTGTAGACAACAACGATGCACATGAGACACACGAGGACGTGTGACGACGCAGGACGGCCGTGACGGCGCGCGGATTAATTGAGAATACTTTGTTTATTTAGACGATTTTAATTGATTGTGGAAATGTGTATTAAGATAGTCCATAATTATTATTATAATGAGTAAGTGGTAAATTATAAAAGGGAGCGGGTTACCCCGAATAGAGTAGTAGGTGGCGCTAGGTGCGACGACGTTCGTTTTGCTTGTCAAGACAGTTGTCATAAAAATAGCGAGCACGTACTAACCTATTGGCTCCAAATAATATTCCATCTCAACCGTCCTATTGTATTCTACTCCATAATGTTATAAGTTCACATTATACAATCTACAAGATAACATTGACGCTTTTATTTCGAACATCCCGTCGCTCATACGCCCAAGATGGAGGCCAACCTAGACTGTTCGGAAAATGTTCCTGACGCTCCCACATATATTACATTTCATAAATATTCACACACTGATTGTTACAATATAAACATTTAAGGCTCACGCAACGTCAGCCCATCTAGATACAGTAGTATCCAAAATGCATCTTAAAGTGGCTATCATGTAATTCACATGTTATTTTTTATTCCAGGCTGTCCTATGCCCCGTAGCGATCAACGCGTTATTATCTCGCGGCCAATATGATGCACAGACGATGGAGTACGCTGAACATTTGATGAGAATGACGGTTCAGGCAATACTAGTCACGACCCCAATTGGTTACCTACTCACTAGCCAATTAGGTCCGATCTTACTTAAAGAAAACAGTAAGGTCGTTAAAGGTAAGAATAACACCTACATTTAAATACAAAGAAAACATTCTAACCTTAGCGCGATTCGCGTCGCGCAACTAAGTTAATAGGTCACTGATAAGAATTTGAATTTGTTCATTGCATCATGACTTCGTGACATGTCTTACGAGGGACGTCTGGAGTTTGTCTGATATTACATATTTTTACTTTCATTATTTGCATTTAATTAAGTACTTATTTTATCCGCTTCGCAGCACCGACTATACAATAATCAAATAAAGATATAAACAGTTTTATAAACTTCGTTACCTTGTCTCATCATCGTAAGGATTTCCTATGACTTTGTTGGAGATGAGTTTCCTCTCGTTAAATTTGCATGGCAAAGTTTCCAGTAAAACTAAGAGAAGGTGTAAAGAAAACAAAAGTTTAAACCGCGATATCGGTTTTAACAGAAACTGTACAGAGAAGCCTATTGTATCAGCCAATTATATGATTCTGCAGAAATTGCAAAAGTCAAGAAAGGAAACGACTTGTTAGCATGTTTGTTGGCACAGAACCAACAAAAACTTCGGCATTATTGCAATCTTTAAAGCGATTACGGTACAGCGTTTAAGTTCACGACAAAAAGTTTTCTGCTTTAGGAAAAAATATAATAAATAAACTTGGGTTGGATTAAGAACTCGTTTTTGGCGTATCCAACTATTTATTGATCGGAAACTTCAACATATATTTTGCTATCTTTTTAACATGGACATACAAAGTAATTATGTTAGATTTTGATTATGCTAAGTAATAGATCCACAATCTTTCATCAGCATTCGAGGGAAATACTTAGCTATATATGGGTATAGTAGTACACACACATAATATTCTCATTTTTTTGTTTCAGAATCCGAAGCATAATAGAAAATAATTACCTAAAGGATCTCATTATTGAAATACATTATTTATTTTGGTGTATAAGAATTAATGTCAGTCTTTTCTTTGTGATCTGCGACTTCGAATCTGTTTCCTGTGGTCAAGACTGCTCTGTATCAGCCCGTTACAAAGAATTTGATATTTTGAAAGACAAATGTTACTACCATGTGTATCCTGAAATCATATTGAAAAATATTGATTTGAATCAGCATTGCGGAGATCAGAATGTCGCTTCGCGTAAAATTGGAATCTCGCCATATCATGCATGAAAGATTGTGTTAGTACTCAGTAAAATAAGAAAGTATTCACGACTCAAATTCTAATAATCTATTTTTCAGCGTACATTTATGTATACCTAAATTTTAGCGATTTTTTTTTTCACGCAAATATCATAATTAGTGACAAATGAAATCCGTTGAAACAATAGACATCAGGATTTTGAAACAATTCAGTAATTCTGTAAAGCACATTTGTAGTTTTAATATTTATAGATTTAAGTATAGCCTATCATTTTCTAAGCATGTAAATAAATGTACTTTTTAAGATTCGTTGTTGTTTTTATTTTGTTATTTGTTTGGCCAATTCAAACTATTTACGAACAAAACGGGAAGGTGTTTTAGAATTTTAAGTTTTCATCAGTGTTTGTTTTTCTTCTAAAACTTCCCAGTCTATAATTTGTGGTAAGCTCAATTCCACATTCCTTCTATCATGAGTAAGTAATTTAATATGTCACTTGTTTGATCTTGACTCGATTCCAAATTGTTTCAAAAGATAAGTCAACGACCTAATAATTCAATATAGCGTACCATTTGATTGTTCTTCTAAAAAATAATCATTTAACTGTTTTAAATGATGTAAGGGGTTTATAACATAAAGAAAAGGTCAAGATAGGTCTGTGAGAGCTGACACCGAAATCCCAAAGTAACTCGGTCATCAGCTATTACAAAGCAAGGGTGCTCACTCCCTGATAGAGAAGGGATTTGACCCAGATTCGTACAGCTCTGATCTTAACTGAAACTTTTATAATCCAGTCACTTTAACTATGTACTTAAAATAAAAAATCTCTTACAACTAAAGGAACCAAGATGAAAAGATTACACTCTCTTTAGTTACAAATAAACATTTATTGTATGTTTGTCTGCAGATTGAATCCTCTTTGTAGATAGAACCTATACCGATTTCAAGGCTAAATTAAAGAAAAAGAACCTTCTTGGCAGCCATTTTAAAATTATGGGTATAGCCATTTCAGAAATATAGTAGTTGTGAGCTCTATTTTTAAAATCGATTCAAAATAATACAAAGATTTCAATGTCCAGGGAGTCAAAATTGCGTGGGACACGGTACTTAATAAATACAGGCATTATGTGAAATGGTACCTATGGTTTATACTCAATATTAATTAACGGAAGCCGTGCATAAAAAATATACAATGAAACTATCTAGCGTTTGCCAACCTAACTAAAACTTATTGAAATAACGTCAGATTTCTCTAAGCATGGCCTTCGTACCGCCACCTAGCGTCATTTTCTTGTACTGACTAGAGGCTTCTACTATGTTCCGTTTAGTTTACTTGAGAATTTTACTCGCCTTGAATGTAAAGAGGTTGTACTCAAGACTAACAAGATGGCGACGTTGTCGACGAATAAATATTAACACTAACGATTGTTACAGTATCCTTTCCTGTATTTTTATTTTATAGATGATAAATAGTTGATATTTGGAAATCTAACTAGTTTTAACTAAGGGCAATAGAATTTTCACAATTTAAAAAACAATATTTTTCTTGCAAAAGTATTATTGTAAATTCTAGTATAATTATATAAATTGTTATACTCTAAGCGTATCTCGAAGAAATACAAGAAAATTCACTACAAACATCCATACTAACTGGATCATATAGATACGACGTCATAATTATTATTGAAATGCACATTAGCGTTTAATTAATGTTAAGATAACTGATGAGTCGCTACTCATTTAATAGTGTCATATGAGATCCCTTCAATTAAGAAGCAGAGATGGAACAAGCGGCACAGGAAGGCGGCGCGCTCTCGCGGTGCGGCTGCGCCAGTCCGAGCGGACCCCGGCGCTCGCCCGTACACCGCCGCGCCGCACCGCCGCAGGCACCGACACGCGCGACAAACGGACACTTCATCTCAAAAACGTAAATACTGAAACAAACGTCCGCCGCCACTGCACCGCCACAGCGCGCCCGCGCCGGTTCAAGGACTCTACGTGACCACCTCCAAGTGCTAGCATAAAGAACCTCCTCTGTCACGTACCCAACCACCTGATTTGTGTATTATTTTTTTATCTGAGCTCTTTCACCTTCAACGTAAATATCTTATCTCAGCTCAGCTTCCGATACAACTGTTGTTCGACGTTAGTGAACGTATCGGTCAATCTTTGAGTGAAACGTTAAGATGAACTTTGACAAATATTTAAGATGAAGACTCGAGATCGACGAGCTAAGCAGGATTTCCGGGGGAAACAGGAAAAGAAGGGAGGGAAGGAGATATCGCGAAGTGGGAAGAGACAACACGCAGCAGAGACAGCTGCTGAGGAACGTGAGAGGAAGAAGAGGTCGGGAATAGAGGCAGTGAAGCTACACCTGCAGGTGACCGGCGACCCCGGGCGGACGTCACGATCTGCTACAACAGTAAGTCCACTATATATTAAATAGTTCCCAGTCTAGTGTTCATAATTTAAACAAACATACGTGCAAAGCCTGTTAACCATTTCTTAACTTTTACAATATATCAATTAGGAAGTGTGTGTGTTTATATACCAGCAAGCGAAACAATTTACAGCAGTCCTCGTGATTCTGACGTATCCTTGGTCGCGAATCGTAGACAAAACAATCGAATTAGCGCTTCCATGTAATACACTTGTTAACAATACAAACGCTAGCGTCTATGTACCACGAATTATAATACATTGATCATGTAAGACTCTCATGATCATTGTCTGTAGCTTGAAACTTACGTGATTTATAACTACCTCAGGCTGTATACTTAAACAAGCTTATATAATCGGGTTACGATGATAAGTAATTTTTGCCAAGAAAGCAATGTTCTAATCCTTTAGAAACAGTATCGAAAGAAAAATAAGCTGAAATTAATTATTGCCTTTATTTCTGGCATTTGAAATTGACAGGTGCCCTTTCAAATCGTACTAATAATTCGATAATAAAAATGTTGTTACATAAACGTTCGAAAATGCTAATTAAGGAACATCATTTACTAGCTATAAATTTTATACTTTATAAAAATGCTTACTTGTCGGTGGGCGACAGTACTCCAAACCGTAAGAATTCATAAGATAAATGAAAAAAGAAAACATGAAAAAGTTCCAATCATAAATATTGACTCAATCACAAAGAAGTTTTAAATAAATAAAGTTACGAAATTGAATGTTCACCCTATTTTAGTATTTAAATTATAAAAAAAATACAATGCCTTTGACGTGAAAACCATGTGATTTATTTATCACCTCACCAAAATCGTGACAAACTAAGATTACGACCGATACAGAGGCTTATGTTGTTATCACCTGTGAAATGACATAAAAAATAATAGCTTAAGTAAATCTCAGTTACCCAGTAGCTTAACTACAGTTTAAACAAATATTTTGCTATATTTAGAAGAGAAAAATCCCGCAGATTATTTTTATTCATTGTGTGAGTTTATAGTTTCCTAGTCATTATTATAGTGTTATTTACTTTAATAATTTCCTTTAATATTTATTATCCGTTAATAGGATAATAAAGGTATATAATTAAAAATGAGTTATAGATATTATATAGTCTTACAACACAAGTATTGCACGTAAGGACGCCTGTGGAATGTAGAATAAATTCCCATGCAATTAACACAGTATGAATCATACCATAGATATTAATTAATTTGATTTCGGCATAAAAGCAAAGTACAACATTGTACACAATGCTTTGAGGCCTTCGGAAAACAGGTCATATTAATTTCCTTTACATAATAATTGTTACGATCTTTTTATATCTGGCCTGTTTTATGTTTAATAGTACTGAAATGGCCTAACCATTTTTACTCAATCGATTTGTTAAATAATTCACTCAAGAACTTGCTGATTATGGATTGATAACGTCATTTAGGTAAATGCACATTTAGACCATAAACGAACCACAGTTTTAGAAATACCCAAAGCATAATTGGTGAACTAGTTGATAGTTTCCTCCCAATCTAGTACATCCCTAATGCGTTTGAATGCCATTGATTGAATTAGTTAATTGTAGGCCGGGTCGCTGTTGTGACAAATCTTTAATCGTACCTTTTAACCGATTAAAACTGAACGGTATTAAAGTTTACTGTCTAAATAATTGTCAAATATTTTAATGCTCCTTTTTAGGATCGTTTTGTTAAATAGGTTTCATATTTCGTATTTCATTTCTGTTTTTCATTTCACCTAAATTGACGCGGCGCTGGGATTCACAATGCACGCATAATTTTAGTTACCTAGCAACAAAGCGAAATGCAAATTAATGTTGAACAATGGGCTAAACAAATGAACATTTTATAATATTAATAGGTATGCGTATACAAACAAATCATCGGTGTCTTAATGTAACAAAATTCCTTATATTCCTAACCTAACATTAGAATGTAATCATACTGCATTTAATCATACCATAAAAGTCGAAGAAAGTGGTGAAACCTGTCTAGGCTACCTATCTAATACACTAGGTGGTGGAAACTCGTTGTGTGCCGGTAGCGCTGGTATTACTATACAGTTTTCATTATTTAGATTAGATATCCTTCTATCGCGGGTTTATAGGGCTTAGTGTGGACGTAGTCCAGGAACAGCACCCGTCCGAATAGCACCGGCGCGAATAGCACCGAGCCTAGTCCACGAACAGCACCTATCAATATTTTTGGCAGGTGCTATTCGTGGATACAAATTTATTTTATTATTTGTGTCCACGAACAGCACCTACGGCTCGGCAGCCTAGTGCTGGGATGCATTTGTTTAACAGGACGTTATTAAATGAAAAATATCGATAAAATCACTAGAACGTTTATTAAGAACTCGGTCTAGGCGACATTTAAATATAAGAAAAAACAATAAAAAGTCTTATGATAATAATTACTTACTTGTACCTCGCCCGCGGTTTTTGCATTTAGTCGGCTAACTCCACAAGCCCTATTTCTTATGTTATAAAGACTAGACTTAATGTTTTTATAATTTGGGCAATCGGCTACTAAGTTGAGACCTTCATCGAGTAGTTTATTTATTTTGCTCTTGTATAACGTAGGAATAGGACCATCGGTGGCTGCAGCTTCTTGTCGAAGTTCATCCATACTTTTCTTTATTTCTGTCTGAGCACTGCTCATGGGTTCACAGGTGTGTTCTGTAATTTTTATTACATCTTCATTGCCATCAAGCGTCAGGAACCCTCTACACGATATTTTTATGCACCGCCATAACACATTAGCATTATTTTTATATGTTTTGAATTTTCTGTACTGTCTATCACTATGTATTAGTAATGGCGCTCCTTTTCTACTGGAAATGTAGCTAATGTTACTATTTTTATCACTTCTACCGGCAACAGGCTCCATTATTGTGTTTTATAGATACTCACTAATAAATCTACTACACCTTTTGTTAGCACGGAACATACAGATACAAACTATTATAAACTATTCTTGTGACGTCACTTTGTGCCCTGCCGAGCTATCCGAACTAATAATATTATTTGCAATTTTACGTAAACAAGCTCCGGAAGCGTTCGGTTAAATTCGTCATACTTTCGTGTGCTCCGGCGCATTGTCGCGTCGCTAGAACAGTGACAAGAAATCACGGCTACACGATAAACAGTCTTAACGCACTATCAGCCAAAGGTCCAATGTATGGCGTCCGATGGGTGGACTCGGTCGAAAATTGCTTGCTCGCAATGCGCAAGGGTACGACAAGCTGCACCCTATAAGAATTGTAGAGTAGCGATACTGTGTCACGTGTCTTTGCACGTTACACAGTATCGCTACTCTCATCACCTTTGATGTGAATAGACTGATTGTGATACATTAAAAATTAAGAAAGTGTTACAGATTTATAATTTTGTAAGATTAGTAATTATTATCATAAGACTTTTTATTGTTTTTTCTTATATTTAAATGTTGCCTAGACCGAGTTCTTAATAAACGTTCTAGTGATTTTATCGATATTTTTCATTTAATAACGTCCTGTTAAACAAATGCATCCCAGCACTAGGCTGCCGAGCCGTAGGTGCTGTTCGTGGACACAAATAATAAAATAAATTTGTATCCACGAATAGCACCTGCCAAAAATATTGATAGGTGCTGTTCGTGGACTAGGCTCGGTGCTATTCGCGCCGGTGCTATTCGGACGGGTGCTGTTCCTGGACTACGTCTTAGTGTGTGTCTGCAGATAGACTTTTCTATCGGGAATTTTGATTTGGATTCGGCAGTCAGATAACTAAAGCCTTGTAGACAGGTAATCTATCTTAATATGCTTTGTTACGACAAATAGTCACGTCATATTCGTTTCGGCTTCTGGTTAATTCAGGTCAAGAGGCTTTTGCCAATCAGTGATACGTTTATGGTTTGCAAGCAGTGCCAGACAATACCGAGAGATTTTAAGTTTTGCCAATTAAATTGAATAGTTATCCCTTGGAAATAGGATACATATTTCATTGCTTCAGATACAATCATGTAAGCGAAGACATCTAGAGTACGCAGATGTGTGCGTCATTATTGAAGTTTAAAGATTTCGTTTTTTCTTTATTCCTATTTATGATACGTACAAATGGATAATAAAATGCTTCATTTAAGTAATGCTATGATTAAATCAAGAATTCTATTCGGAAAATCCCATACAATAATGCCTGATGAATTATTTATTTGATTATTAGTAATAAATTATAAATTATAATTGTTTAGCGACCTCATCCGCCTCACAGTTATCCATTGCTTACCGAAGGGTTACGTTTGATTCTTTGGTAAGTTTTAACAATATTTTCTACTTATATAATATTTTTACCTTTGACTTCGCATTCAATTAAAGCCAGTTCATACTATTCGGAGTCGCGCCATTTATTGAGGGTTCCATAAAAATAGGCATACATGCTTACACCAAAAAATCATCAATATTGTAGCCGTAAGAAGCTACCAATAGCCGCTTAATCTCTTAGTTTATATCAATACACCAACCTTGCTGGTGTCGCGGCAGAAATCATTAGTTTGTGAAAACGGTCTGGCTATCACGGTTCATGAAATACAGACTGGTACCAGACGGACAGACAGGAGTTTCAGTTACAGGATTTTGATAAAAGTTAAACACCACGAGTAGGTATACTACTACTCCACTTTTTCGTTCCAATGGTACCACAATAAGAAGTTGGTAATAATATATTATGCCATAACAATATAACCATAATGCAAACATGCTTTAACAACTTTATTAAACTTACATAACATTACAAACCGATAAACGGGCTTAAAAATGCAAAAAAGACCCTTATATTGCGTTATAAAGATTAAGATATTTGTCATTCAGACATCAACTATTACCTGTAGAAGTCTACCCACCAGGTAGAGCGGCGTTTTCTGGACTGAATCATTACTAGTTTAAGAGGAGGTTATATACCCTGTGATCATCATCCCCATTACCATCAGCCTTGAATAACCCACAGCTTCCATAGGTCTCCCTTTGATTATGCCAATCTCTTCGTGCTATCTTTTTTTATCGTCTGCCCATCTCATCTTCTGACGCTACTTACAAACTATATGAACTAAAGTAATCTAAATGTTCCCACCTATTTTGATAACGCGTTCGTGAAAATATTTCAATAGATAAATATGTCTTGCCTTAAACAATGTGATAAGAGAACAATACGAGTGGTCACACTCGTCAGCGAAGAGTGTGCCAGTGATAATCGGCAAACACTTCAGATAAACTAGTTCGATACTGGACATCTCACTTTAGGGATAAAGGGGATTATAGAAAACTTCATTCTCGAAAAAATTGAAAGTAAAAGATATTATACGGGTTTAGTGTATAGAGAGCGTTGTGGAGAGTAGTCAATTTTAGTCTAGTAACTGACATTATTATGATCGAAAAAAAACTAAATTAGAAAATGAAACTGAAATCGGATATATTCCAAATATTAAGGTAACCTTTATGCGCTTTACGTATTATTTTAGATTACCAGACTTAATACATACAAAACAGAAACTGTTCTTAAAAATATGCTTATTTTGATTTTCGGTAGAACAATACGGATGCCAGAAAAATAATAGAGGTATACTGTTAACCCCTAGATATCATGATTAGCACAGAAGCTTTTCACACTATATCCACGACCAATATGAGCATATATATTAGAATTGATGGGAATGTAGGAGGCAGCATTACACAGGTATATGAAACGCAATTTAACCGCTTATCTGCCGTGCGGGTCATAAAACTCGCATAGGCACTGCCTACTATTGCATAACTACGCTTAGTTTTATTTGAAATAGCTCTCTACAAAATGCCTTTTTAATTATTTTCCTAGTGCGTATGTAGGACAAATAAGAGTTGATGGAAAACAATATCGAATCGTCATTGTCTGCTACTATTTTTATGTATTATATTTAGGCTCCCTAGTAGAAAATATTATTTTTTTCACCTATACGTGGTCATTATCCTCCCACGTGCATAAAGTGCTGCATTCTTGAGACATAATTTATTTCCTTTTTTGTTCCAAGAATTCCATTAGAATGAAACAAAGCTTAACTACACAAAACTACAAAACTAAAATGTTTGGGAATTCGTATTCACGTCATTAAGACCCAAAAATATCAATAAGAGAGAAACCCAAGAAACAATTGCCAACATGACTAGATGAATATAATTATGCGGAACCCGTCAAATGCAACACAAATTGCTTGTCGTTCGAAAACAAACATCGATATGGCATCAACACATTCACGTGATAAGGGCTCAATGTGACTGCCACTTCAATCTGTCCACCCAGTTTAAAAAATATCAGATTAATTCTGACATTTACATCTGCTTGTTTAAAACAACCTTACGGTCCATTTTACCTGTTAGTCGAGTGTCAATAGTCTTTTACAATTTATTCGACAAATTAAAACGTCAAATGTAGTGCGCTAAGTAAAGTGAACAAACAACTATTAATTATGAATTAGTTTTAGTAATTTAGTTGTCACTAATTGTTTCCTACAACTAACGCCGCTGGTGTTAATACGATAATTAGCTAGTTAGCGGGACAGTTGCAGGATTGCACTAATATTTAAACAAAGGTAAGTAATTAAGTGTTTAACTATGTTTAGAATTTACATTAGATAACTAGTAATGATGCAAAACAGTTTTCTAAATTGCCCACGGCATGTTGAATTTTAAACTTACAAGGTAACACACAAAAGAGGTAGTATTTGAGTTTAGGTTTCGCCACATACTTGCACGTCCAATATTCGTAAATAACAATAAGGATACACTAAGAAAGGTTTCTGCGCAGCATTTTGGAAGCCCTAACTGACATTTTATTAGCTTGCCCTCGTTTGGTCAGTAAAGAGGTCAAATAAGTTATGGAATATTGAATTGATAAATTCTAATTACTTATGAGACTATTTTACAAAATCATTATTTAACCACTTCAGTTAAAGTAGTGGACATGTCAAACCTTCACGTTTTGTGTAGAGATAGGGGTTGCCCGCGGCTTCCTCTGCCTGGATTCAGATTATAGCTACAAAATCATTACACTAATTTATCTAAGTCGTATGAAAGCCTACGTATTAATGCAAGGCCAGCTACCTCCATACCAAATTACATCGAAATCAGTACATCTATTCGTAAGGAGGCAACAAATATACACACACACTTACTTTCGAATTTATAATATTAGTGGCACACATCCATTCCTTTAAACCTTTAGATGTTCTAATAAGACTCAAGAGAGTTAGTTACACGATCAATTCAAATTCTAACTTAGCCTATAAGTTATCGTCGGTCATCAATAATGCAATCGTAAAACCTGTTACGCCTAATCTAGATAGATTTAATTGGGAATTACGAACAGTTAAGTAGCTACTCAATAAGCAATCATTGTTAATTGCATGCGATATTATGTCCAATATTGTTTGTTTACCTAACGCAAGTCAAATTTAAAAGTGTGCCTACGTGACGTCAATCGTCAATATTTCATGGTCAATAATAGTTTTCTTTTCACGTTCGAGAAATACGAATTAAACTATGCATTAATAGTATTTTCAATATTCATTTCCTGCAGATAAACTACATTATCGTTGTAAAAAACAGTCAAGTGTTTTTCTGTTTCTTGACATCTCAAACTCCTACAAATAGGCTAAAGAAAATCAATTAAACAATAAAATTGTTCATCCATTCAATTGATGACTGTCATATAACAACTTTTAACAGGAATAACATTAAATGTGAAAATTTTAACTATTTTACTTTTAAGGTTCTTGACAGACGGACGGACAGAAATAGGGCTTTAGTTGTAGGGTTCCATTTTTTACCCTGTTAGGACGGAACCGGAAGTAGTCGATAAATTCACATTTTTATCCTTATTGTTAGGAAATATAGTTACAGGATAATAATAATAAAAATCAGATTTATAGCCAGTACTGCTAAAATAAGTTAATAAGCTATAAATAATAATAGGTTCTTTACTTTTTTGTAATAAGTGTGATACCGTCACCAAGGTACCTACGTAATTAAGCATTACAATTAGTTTTTATCTATAATAATTAAACAAACGAAAGGTGTTCAAACTGCTAATCAATGCGTTTGATAGCTATTTTGAACCAACGCACAGCAGGCAGCAAAATATTAACAATAATATACACGGTGATTTTTTAGTCGTCTTACAAAAGCAGCACAGTTCATGTATTCGACGTAAAATACCCCTAGGCGCGATTATTATTTTTTTATTATCAACTAAGATAGTAAGTACGAAAAAAATTAAACAAGAGAAATCTGAAATATAATCTTAAAAATAATATAATGATAAATGATAGAATAAAAATTGCATTTTAAATTTATTAAAATCTCATAAATACCTATTTTTTTATCATGAACGTGTTCTATTCATTAGATACATGAACTGGGCTGCTTTTGTAAGACGACTAAAAAATCACGGTGTATACTGGAACAAAAGAACACAAAACGCTGTAGAACTTTTCAATGATTTTTGTCTAACACCAAAAAGCTCAATGAGGAAACTTGAAACTGTTTTACCTTAAAGTACTAGTTCACCTTGATTCAATTTTTTTTTTATTTTATACTTCAAGATGTGATATAATACAGACATCTAAACCCAATTGTATCATTTTAAGTTGCACGTGACGCCTTAATTTTCCTCCTACCGCTTTACATATCATTAGACTGGTTGACATCATGTGATCACTTGATTACTTCAGATCTAACTCTTCAATAGACCTATCAAAGTTTCCATAGCATATCTAATCGAAATTATTTGTCACTGGCTGTGAATGTATAAGAGCTATACCTACAAAGCTATTTTGTATACTCGTTAGAGTACGGCTGTTGTTTTAAATGATATCATGAGCATTGATGAGTGAAACTAGTCTATTCGTTCCGAGCTCGAAGAATAAAAACAGGACTCTATCATTAAGGCTCCGCTGCTTATAAGTCCATCTGACACCAGGACACATCTCGTGTAGTAGCTAAACGGTGAAATATATCAGATGATACATTTCTTTTGCGAAACAACAAATAAACGTTAAAGATTGTTGTTGTTGTCAATCTAAGCCGATTTAATTTCCTTTAGCCGATTAGTGTACAATCTTCAGGGTCGCGAGCCGGTCTAAGACTATACCTATTTTTAATTATATGTTAAAAAACGCGATCATCGTTAGATTAAAAGATAAAACTAAAGATTTTCTATTCCGTTCCTTTTCTTTGCTTCAATTACTTCATTTTCCCGTTTCCATAAAATAGCAATCGCTATTATTCATTTTCTATGACATCGTTAGTAATATTGACATTCAGAAACGTTTTTTGAAGGTCTCTCTTCGAGTGTTGTATTTATATAACCTACTTATAGACAAGTGGGGATACTTGTCCTTCGCGAGACGTTTCAACAAGTCGCCTTATATTTTTCATGACCTAGGCACTGCATACACTGTAGTTACTTTGATATTCAACTCCCGTCATAGCCTATAGATAAAGTCGCAAGATTATGAGTTAGAGGAAACTAACCATAAAATGAAAATAGTGGATAGCCTCGACACACAGCAACTAGAATACGATCCTAAATAATGTGATGACTATAAAACCTAGCATTAATTGGTTACCGCATTTACTGTCGTGTATTTAATTCGATATTTACTTTTTTCTAATTTTTACTCATATGTTGTATGTAAATTCAGTCTCAGGTAAAAAAAATATAGTAATAACGAAAAATTTTAACCAAAATGTTAGTTAAACTAATGAGTTTGCAAGACTTTATATTGGGTAACCACTAAACCACCAATCACTTTTTATCTAGAAAATAACAGTATTTCTAATATTAACTTAATAACATAAGCTATAACAAATCTAAAGCGAAAACAAACGTGGTAAAAAATGAAATCGGAAGAAATGTCGTTAAATTTTTCTGGTGTTCTTTTATAATAACACCTTTTACAACCGTCACATCAAAAAGATACGCAGATCTCCAGAATTACTATAACATTCGTATGAAGAATTGGCCTAAGATAAACTAGCCCTCAGTAAGTCATATTTGTGAGTCCAACTAACTTCTGAACATCCAATTTGTCCTTAAATTAAGTATTCCAATTTCAAAAGGGGGGCTAAAAACAAATATTAGATTCCATTAATGATCTGATCTCAAACATTCTACTAAAAGGTCGTTTATTAGTCCCTATTAATATTTGAGTGTGAGTTTAATATTTCATGAATACTTAGTAATTTCATTTGGCTCTCGCTCGGGGAATTTCATATGTTCAAACGACAAGGACGACGCTCGTTATTCGACATCTTAATGTACCGTCGCAATATCACAAGACGAGCTTATGGTAAACGTATCAAATATATTTACATATAATATGTATGCTCGTAGATACAAGAGATGGTAATACATGTAAATAAGGAACACGACGTCTGAACGTCATACAGCTTACAAAAATGATGCACTTACATTCTGCAAGTAGCTGCCGAGCAATAACAATCATCATTCGATAGCTCAAACGGTCCATTATCAATAGCCCACGGACTACATGAAAATTATAGTACTACTATGTAAATAATATAATCATCATTTACCATAACACGCTAACGCAACGGTTTTAATGCTTCGTCTCTATTGTTTACGTGAGTTCTGTATAAAACTCATGGTAGACGTGGAAATGCAGCAGTTGCGCCCAAGCTCCTACGTTTTTAACTTGTTTTTCCGGGTACCAAGTGGTCAGAATCTCGTGATAAAATTGAATTAACACTAGCGTGATAATAATTGAAACAAAGACAATCCTTTATGTGTACTTATGTAGTTGACGTTAATTTTTAATTTTTTTGTGATTGTTCACGTGCGAGGTTTGAGAGTATTGCTCGGTCGTGATCCCGAGAAACGAAGGGCGTCGAGTGAGAAAAACGTGGAGGTGAATTGGTGTCGAGTGCCCTTAGTCGGGGCGAGCACGTAGGCAGTCAGCTGAGTGGCGAGAGCCGGGGCTGTGCCGCCGCCGCCGCCGCCGGCGCGGCAGTCCGCCTGCGTCCACATCCGCGCTGAACTCCTCTCGTCCTTACCCTATCGCTGAAGGTATGCTCTCGTGATTCGGGGATCGCGACAGCGATTAGGTGTCAATGTCGCGTGATAACATGGTTATCAACTCGCTCGGATCTAACATGTATTGTGCCTATTCATTATTGCATGTATCAGTGAAGTAATTTACGTTATATAGTAAATCATTTAGATCCTACATTATAATTTTGGAGTTGTACTAGAACGGTGGTCAATCATGTGCATAACTAGAATACACGCGTAGACGTGTTGGTACGTAATATTTTGTTTATGTGTTGTGGTACAATGCTTTAATTATTTGAAAGGCTTTTTATGTGAATTAATTTAACGAGACTTTATATTTCGATGCATAAATAAAATATATTCAAACGCTACAGTTTTCGTATTAGTGTCCTAATCAATAAAATAACATTTCCAACTGCACAAACAACAGAATTCAACATTCTGCCGCTTTTATACTTGCATTCATATTATTTAAGTAGACAAAACAAAAAAAAAAACTATTTTATATAAAACAATTGTAATTATATGAAACGATGTTAAACAAACGTTGGTTCATAGATAAATGTTAATATATAAAACTGATACTTTGATAGTTTACTTTTTAGCCATATCATCTTTGATTGGTCGGTGATTTAATCTAGTTTGAATTTGATTTATTGTATCCGTTCACCCTGCTCAAGCTATGGCTATCAATTATGAGAAAAGTCGAAACAATACAACTAATCATAGCAATGTTTTTTAAACGTCTGTCATACATCTGCAGAAAATTAGTCATAACGACACATTGTTCGTGCAAATTTAAAGTTCACGTTGCGTAGGAACTTAAATGTTCTTTATATTTAAGTTCATTTTATTTTTCAAACATTTAATAGTATATTCGGGTATGCTGATATAACTAATATGTCAATTTGTATTTTACAATAAAGCACACATCAGTTAAGCCAAGGAAAACCTTTTAATCCTGTCTATTTGTTTAAAAATATTTTGTAGAGTTTTTCTATTTAAGAAAGAGCTATTCTATACGTAATATACAAGTAGGTGTTATGATATAAGGAATGTAACTTATTATAAAAGAAACAAAGCTGTTTTAGGGTTTCAAGTCCCACTGGGTAAATCGGAACCTTAGTACTGAGGGTCCTGTCGGTAATCCCGCCTGTTGACCATGTCTGGCACTGGAGGTTTCTGTCAAAAATAAGTGACAAATATATTTGTAGGACCCGCCTTCATTTTTTGTCACCCATTTGTCTCTCTTATGCCTATTTTTAGGGAATCCTCAGAGTAGAAAACCGGTAATTTTTCTTGTTTGTATTTTTAGGCCTATTGAACAACTTTTTTGCACACATCATTGAGTTAAAAACGCGCCTACCCTTGACCAGTAGATGCAATTGAGATAAATCGTACGTGATCCATAAAGTTATGTTTCTAGTATACAAAATTTTTCAATGTAACAGTGACATTTTTTTGCGCCCTCTATTTTATAATACCCTTTGTAATATTAAAAAAAAAAAACAAGTGATTGACAGCCATTTGGGTATTATTAATAAACCGACTTCAAAAATATTAGTTTCTTAATTTGACCTGTTTGTCAGATTGTCATCTATTTATGTTTGTCCGCTATTATCTGGCGTTTGGCTAAGGCAATTTGGATGCGGTTTTCCAATGTGTATTTTTTACATTTAAGAGAAGGTTTTCGTGCTTTAGCCGACGCAAAAAAGGAGGTTCTGAGTTTGACCTGTAATTATTTTAACTGTTGATTTTGATGGGTTGTTTTTTGAGCCTACCATGACGTCTTAGATTTATATTATTTCAGTTGCAAAAGCGTGACTAAGCTATAACTTTACAAGTCGATCGATCACAGGTTAAGCTAAGCTTAATACGGTCGCTCCATGGAGTGACCATCTACATAATATATGTCAAAATGAGTTCCTCCGTGTTTTGTGAAGCACGTTAAATTGTTGGTCCTCGCTGTTAGTACAACTATATGTTATTAATATGTTTGACAGCCGTCACGGGTAGTTACAAGATAGAAAGTCTAACAAACAGTCTTACTAATTGCTATCGTCTTGCCAGGTTACATGATTGAGGAGGTCAGAGAGGCAGTTGCTCCTTGTAAAACACTGGTACTCATCTGCATCCGGTTAGACTGGAAGCCGACTCTAACATAGAAAAAAAAAGAAATTTATTGAATCTAATAAATTAATTCTCATGTCACTGTTTAGGTTGGTATTGATCGTTAGGTCTGAGAGTCCGACAACATCCATTTTCATACCCCTTTATTTTAGGAAATCATCAAATGACTAGCTCCGCTCAACAAATCCGGAAGTGTCAAACTTATACTGACAAAAACCCACCCATGTTCCTTCCTTTAGACTTCGTGTACCGTGGCCACGGTAACCCTTGCGGACGATCCCACTGCCCTGGCACGATTTTTCGTACAAAAATAATATTTTATTTTTATTGTATTTTTTTCTGCTCTACCCATGGCAAAACACCGTTTGCTGGGACAGCTAGTAGTTTTATAAGGTTATAGAAATTACAGGAGTTCGCATCAAGTTGCAATAGTATTATTTTGCTCCTGGAGGACTACAAACAGGAGCAAAAGGAAGGATTGTGATATA